>NW_004444016.1:4909630-4939086 GCF_000243295.1 Trichechus manatus latirostris | reverse complement strand
AAACAAAAGTCCTCACAACTGGACCAATAAGCAACATCATGATAAACAGAGAAAAGATTGAAGTTGTCAAGGATTTCATTTTACTTGGATCCATGGTCAACACCCATGGAAGCAGCAGTCAAGAAATGAAACAACGCATCGCATTGGGCAAATCTGCAAAAGACCTCTTTAAAGTGTTAAAAAGCAAAGATGTCTCCTTGAAGACTAAGGTGCGCCTGACCCAAGCCATGGTGTTTTCAGTTGCCTCATATGCATGTGAAAGCTGGACAATGAATAAGGAAGACCAAAGAAGAATTGAGACCTTTGAATTATGGTGCTGGTGAAGAATATTGAATATACTGTGGACTGCCAAAAGAATGAACAATTTTTTCTTGGAAGATGTACAACCAGAATGCTCCTTAGAAGCAGGATGGTGAGACTTCGTCTCATGTACTTTCGGACATGTTATCAGGAGGGATCAGTCCCTGGTGAAGGAGTTCCTGCTTGGTAAAGTAGAGGGTCAGTGAAAAAAGGAAGACCCTCAATGAGATGGATTGATAGAGTGGCTACAACACTGGGCTCAAGCATAACAATAATTGTGGGGAAGGCACAGGACTAGGCTGTGTTTCGTACTATTGTACATAGGGTCGCTATGAGTTGGAACCAACTTGACAGCATTTAATAACAATAAAGGATACAATGCAGGATCAGCGTAAGGAAGAGACGCATAGGGCATTGTGTGGGAGGGTTCAGAACGTAGAGCTTCTGTGTCCAGAGCCTTTATTGGGGGTCTCATTACGTAATGCAAATGCCAGCCCCTTTCCCCTGAAGTCAGTGGCTATCACAAGATGACCATGAGGCATCGTGCGGTGGGACTCTCTGGCCTGGCCACAATGAAGTAATCATCACGAGGTATGTCCCTCTGGCCTGGCCAGTCCCCTACCCCAGAGTTTCCGCTCTGGCATAACTTGTCAGGTCTGGAGTCCTTATGGAGGACACTTAAACCATTAGAGAAATCGCAAGTCTTTTTTCCTTAGGGATTATTTCAGAAATCGAGGTGATGTAAAATCCACATACCTGTACCTCATAACATACAAAAATTAACTAAAAATGGATCATAGACTTAAATATAAGAGCTAAAACCATGAAACCCTTATAAGAAAACATAGGAGTAAATCTCTGTGATCTTGGTCCTGGATTAGGCAGTAGTTTCTTACATATGACACCAAAAGTACAAGCAACAAAAGAAAAAATAAATTGGACTTCATTAAAATTAAGAAAGTGAAATGACAAGCCACAAAATGGGAAAAAATATTTGCAAATCCTATGTCTGATAAGGGACTTGTATCCATAATTTATAAAGAACTCTGACAACAGTAAAAAGACAAATAACCCAGTTAACAAATTGGAAAAGGTTTCAGATAGATACTTCTCCAAAGAAGATATGCAAATGGCCAATAAGCACATGAAAAGATGCTCAGCATCATCAGTCATTAAGAAAACAGAAAACCAAACCCATTGCTGTCAAGTTGATTCTGACCCATAGCAACACTGTAAGATAGAGTAGGAACTGCCCCATAAGGTTTCCAAGGAGCAGCTGGTGGATTCAAACTGCCAACTGTTTGGTTAGTAGCTATTTCACTTAACCATTGCGCCACCAGGGCTCCCATCAGTCATTAGGGCAATACAAATCAAAACCACATTGAGATGCCACTTCATACCCACTAGACAGTTGCTGTCTGGTTGACTTCGACTCATGTCAACCCCACATGTGTTAGAAGACAGACAACAACAAATGGTGCCAAGGATGTGGAGAAATTGGAACCCTCATACACTGCTGGTGGGAATGTAAAATGGTGCAGCCACTTGGAAAAACAGTCTGTCATTTCCTCGAAACGTTAAGCAAGCATAGAATTACCATATGAGCAGCAATGCTATTCCTAGGTATATGCCCGAGAGAATTAAAAACATATGTCCGCACAAAAACTTGTACACGAATCTTCATAGCAGCATTATTCATAATAGCCAGAAAGTGGGAAACAACTCAGATGTCCATCAATTAATGCATGGATAAACAAAATGTGGTATAAACATACATGGAATATTATTCAGCCATAAAAAGGAATGAAGGAGGGGAAAAAAAAAGGAGTGAAGTACTGATAAATGCTGTGAGTGAACTTTGAAAACATTATGCTAAATGAAAGAAGCCAGACACAAAAGGGCCTCATATGATTCCATTTATATGAAATGTCCAGAATAGAGAAACCCGAAAAGACAGAAGGTAGATTAGTGTTTGCCAAGGGCTGTGGGGAGGAGGCAAATGAGGAGTGACTGCTAATCGGTATGGGGTTTCTTTTTGAGGTGATGAAAATATTATGGAATTAGATAGTGATGATGGGTTGCACAATCTTGTTTATATACTAAAAACCAGTGAAGTGTATGCTTTAATTTAAATGGATGAATTTTTTGGTATGTGAATTATGCCAATAAAGCTGTAATTTTAAAAAAAAAAAGTGTAAAGAGGCCCTCAGACCAATAAAAGTTGAGAGCTGCTGATAAAAAGAAAAATGCTCCCAATTAATCTATATATATAGTGCTTTATCATTTAGAAATTTTAAAAACATTCACTGAACTAGTTAAGACTTACTTAGACAAATTATTATCATATATCACTCTGCAAATGTAGAAAGGGAAATAAAAGCAAAAATAAATTTCTTAAGTTTTCCCACTGAACACTTGAAATATTTATGATGTAAACCATTTGTCTCGTTGATTGTTACAGGGATCTCCATCCACCAAGCGAAGAGGACAGATGTTACAGCCAATCATAGAAGGAGAAACGGCACATTTTTTTGAAGAAATCAAGGTAATCATTTAGAGAGATCATTCTGTGATCTCTTTCCTAAGGGAAAAGTTGAAAGTCATGGCCTGTTTGATTCTCTGCATGAATATCTTTTTAGGAAGAAGAAGAAGATGGTGTCAGTCTGTCATCTGAGTTAAGTGATATCTTGAAAACGGCTGTACAGGCACAGTCTTTTTCAAGTTCATTGGAAAACTCAGAATCTGATGTTGAAGAAAATCAAGAAAAATTGGCTCTGGATCTCCGACTGTCAAGTACTCGAGCGGCTTCTATGTATGTATGCTGGTTTGTGATTTTATTTGTAGAATAAAATTTATTATATTTTTTATAAAACCAAACCCACTACTGTTGAGTCCATTCCAACTCATAGCGACGTTACAGGACAGAGTAGAACCGTCCCCATAGGATTTCCAAGGAGGAACTGGTGGATTTGAAAACTGCCAACCTTTTAGTCAGCAGCCAAGCTCTTAACCTATATGTGATATTTTCCCTTTCTATACTATACTGTATATATACATATATACATACACACACACACATTTAGTATAATAAAGTTTATTATAACAAGAGATTCTGTGTTACATAATTGAGCACTTGGGGGAAATTAATACAATGCTCAAGAGATACACCCTTTTTTAAAAATGTGATTTTCAAATACCTGTTGTCATTCCCATTTCCTTTTTAATTAGTGTTTAAATTTTTTTTTTAATCTAAAATTCTACATTTGATGCCTGACAGACTACAGGAACCAGCTGAGTTTACCTGCTAGTTTGCTGTATATCAGCTTCTTTACCTGTGGACTGTATGGTGTATGACAGTGGTTCACAATCTTGGCTGCATTATACCATCAGGAGGGAAGGTTTTTTTTTTTTTTTAAGTACTGATGCTGAGTGCTATTAATTGGTCTGTGGTAGAGCTTAGGCACTGATATGTTCTAAAAGCTCCCTAGCTGATTTTAATTTGCAGTGAGAATATAATGAATCAGTAGTGCCCTTTCAGTGTTTTCCTCCCATTTTACTTTTAGGCCTGAATTATTGGAACAACTTTGGAAAGCCAGAGCTGAAAAAAAGAAACTACGTAAAACACTACGGGAATTTGAAGAAGCATTTTATCAACAAAATGGAAGGTTTGTTGGGCATCATAAAATTGAGTCATCATTCTCTCTTAATTTACAAGTTGCCCGTATGTTAAAATAATGGAACAAACAGGATTAGGCATAAATTCTGCATATAAGGATGTTAGCTTTGAAAATGAAATTTAAAAAGATTCCTATATACACTGAAGCCCTGCTATTAATGTCAAGGAAAAGTCAGAGCTGGAATAAAAATATCTGATAAAATATTTCCGGACTGTTTTAGGGGAAGCCTAGTTGAGTGGCAGTGATTTTATGTTTTTTAATTTAACATCCTCACCCTTGTAGGAAGGTTGTGAAACAAAATGTTTTTCCCTTTTAGAAAGGATCCCATAACGGGAATGGTATCTTCAGCTGCTTTGGATTCTTAATTTTTATACTGAGATCTTTGCTACTTGGGCTGCATATTTGGTCATTCCAGGCTGCCCATATCCTGGTGTGCAGTAAGAGTGTGGCAGTCCATGTGGCCTCTATAATATAATGTGGCATGTGCCTTCATCTAGTAACTAGTTGACCTAGCTGAGCTTTTTTTTTTAGTGGCAAAATATATATAATGAAGCATTTGACATTTTAATCATTTTTATGTGTACAATTCAGTGAGATTAATTACGTATTACATTTACCATGTTGTGCAACCATTACCACTATTTATGAAAGTTTTCCATTACACCCCAAACAGAAACTCAGTACTCTTATGCAGTACCTCTCCATGCCTCCCTTACCTCAGCCCCTGGTAATTACTAATAAACTTTATTTGTTATTTTATTGTGGTAAAATATATATAACACAACATTTGCTATTTCAGCCATTTTTATGTATACAACTCAGTGACATCAGTTACATTCACCATAATGTACAGCCATCACCATACACATTTCCAAAATTTTTTCCATCACTCTTAACAGAAACTCAGTGCCTTTTAAGCATTAACTCCCTCTTTCCCCCTTCCACCTGCTTGATAACCACTAATAAACTTTCGTCTTTATGCATTTGTGTATTTTAGATATTTTATGTAAGTGGGTCATATAGTGTTTGTCCTTTTGTGTCTGACTTATTTCACTTAGCATAACATTTTCAAGGGTCATCCATGTCTTAGCATGTATCAGAACTTCACTTTTCTTTATAGCTGAATAGTATTCCATTGTATGTATGTACCACATTTTATTTATTCATCTGTTGATGGACACTTGGGTTGTGTCTACCTTTTGGCTATTATAAAATGCTAGGCTCTTTTAAAAGTAAGAAAAATACATTCCAGTTCAGAAATGATGGTTAAATGATCTCAGGCCTCAGAAACTCTTTCCAAAACTGGGTCGTTTTACCAGGCCAGTGGCTATATTACAAGTTCCCAAATGTGTTTACTTTAAAAAAAAAAAAAAAAAAAAGTTAATTTCCTCTGCTTTGAGAGTCTCCTATATAGGCTGGCATAGATGTTTCAGATATCTCAAGAGCAAGAATGCATTTTCCAAGTACCTTCTGTCTTTGTCTTATTGGAAGAAAATTTTGCTCCTGATTATAGTTAGAATTTGATGCTTTACCCAGTGACTACATTGGATTGCATTGGGTCATTATTAATATAAGATGGGAAAACTACTCTTTTGCTAAAGTAAGATGTTTTACATTTCAATTGATTGAAGCCGAAATTAACTAAATCTATGAGATGACCTCTAGCATTTAATATACACTGACAAACCTGGCAGGGCCTGGCAATGAATATCTTATGAAAATATTTTGGTTACCTCTAGTTATCTACCTTGATCATTGATAAGGAGTATAACACTACTTAATCTTTATATATAGAGGAAGCCATCAAAAATAGGTGTGTTTTAGGAATCTTCCTTGGGGGTGGGAGTAATCCAATAACCTTTTTTTCCCCATTTTTCTTTCTTTTCCTGTTGTTCCACCTACACCCTAACACTGTGGGACCCATATCAGTGAACCCTGGTCTTTTTTTTTTTTGCAGGGCAGCTTTTTATTTGAACTTGTATTTGATAACTTTGTGTCTTATATTCGGACAACTTGTGGGTCTTTATTTTCCAGATAATCTCTAGAATATTAAAGATTTTCTTTTTCTCCCTAAGGAATGCCCAGAAAGAGGATCGTGTTCCAGTGCTTGAGGAGTACAGGGAGTACAAGAAAATTAAAGCCAAACTTAGGCTTCTTGAAGTTCTTATCAGCAAACAAGATTCTTCAAAATCCATATAGAACATCATAAAATCACTTGTATTCCCTGAAGCTATCATCATGTGTTCTTGGCTGGTTTTCGATTTCATTTTATCAGGCACTCAGAGAATTTCGTTTTGTACTTGGTTGTGGTGCAACTAAAGAAATGATGGGAGAGTAAGTTGGCCCTCTACAGGGAACGTAAGTGATGTTCCATATAAACCACAGACTGTCGTCTCCATCTTTAGTAAAAATGCAGTTTTCCTTCATTGTTTTGTACTACAGATACATCCTGTTTCCAAAAGACTAGAATTTTATCCTTTCAACTTCAAGAACTTTGGAAATACAAGTTTTTTTTTTATTACCAACTTTATTATTTTTTCATTTCTGAAGAAAATTGAGAGGAAAATCTTCACATCACACTGAAGTCTTCAGTTGCCTTTTTCTTACAGAATGACTGAAAATTTGAAAGAAAAGCCTGTAAAAGTGCACATATGCAACTGTGTTCTATCTTTTCCTAGAAAACCAAAATCAGACTGAAATTTCAAGTCGTACTACGGAACCACCTTTATGTTCAATTCCCAAAATGACACTTTCTCACAGGTAGTATGTTAGCAAAATTACCTAATTTGGTGGTCACACATCTCCTGGATGAAGATAACAGTAGGTAGACCAAAAAGTGACCTTGTTTAGTATATTGATAATACACACCACACACAAAACTGAATCATATCACATGCTGCCTATGGGACTTAAGTTACTGTTTGTTTTCTCAGTTACTGTGTATCAGCTGGTGATGATACTATTTGGATCAGATCTGCATTGTTCCCCCCATCCACCATAATGTGAGAAAATAGCCATGTCAGTATGTAGGAAGTCTGTTGGTGCTCAGATTTGTATGTTCAATCAACTGGGCCTAAACTGGCAAAAGAATCATTATGCCTAAAGTAAATTTGTTCTTAACAAGGGCTAATACCACTGCATTTTTTACATGTACCTTCAGAGGAGTTGCATTGTTGCTGTTGTTTTCCTTCTAGTCAGCAAAGTCCACGCAAAAACACCCTCTTTTGCTCAGTCACAAACTGTTTAAAGCAGCTGGTTATGGGATGTCTAGTGGTATGCCCTTTGACATATACTTTAAGGATATCTTTTTTTGTTGTTGGCTTTGCATGGCTTTTCTTCTGGTACTCTACTAGTATCATTCTGCTAATTATTTTTACAGAATGGTGACTTTATTTGTGCTAACAGTACAGCAGTCATTAATAGCAGATTTTGTTCAGGCTTAATCTAAGTTTTATTTTCTTTTTCCTGGTGCTTTTTTGATGAGCGTGTCTCATTTTGACTGTGGCCATGTTTTGCATGCAGTGACTGATGCATGGTTTTCTTACTAGCTAATATTAACAGTTTGTTCCATACAAAAACAGACTTGCAAAATTCTTTAATAAGATGAGGGAAGCATGAACCTTAGATTTCTGGCACTACTGTGTAGTAAGCACGTAAAGTAGCTTGATAATAAATAGTGTTTCTAGTACTTCACATTTCACCTGTGCGTGCAGTGCCTTTTTTGGGGGGAGGGAAAATCCAGTGGTAGTGAACGTGTAGTTGGGGAATAAAACAAGCACTAAATCCAGCCCTTTTTGCATGGTTTCTTTTGATACAGCTAGGTTATTCATAATATATACCTTGGAAAGTAAAATGGAAAACACCAGAAGATGTATCACTTTGATTTGAATCCATCATGCAGTGTACATTTCAGTTAATTTCTTACAGTCTCTAAACAGGAATGTATCCAAACATCGGATTTCATGTGCACTGTATATTGTTTTATATGAATGTTTGTGTTTTATATACCACATGCAAAAATGTCCATATGCACTATTTAAATGTTTTAAATAATATATTCCTTCTTTATAATGCTTAAATCTATATGAGTACAATATTTTTATAAGTCAGTGACCTGACTGGTTTCATTTTAAAATTAACAGCTGCTTCATGATGTTTGTTATTCAATGTTAATGTTTGGCTGTTAAGTAGAATAGATAAAAGTGGCATGGCAGCACTTATGCTATGTGACAGTATTGTGTGTCATAGTTGAGCAGTTAGGTGGTAGAACTAGGCAATTTGTGATAGTTTTACAAGTCAAAACTGTATATCTATATACAAACAATATATAGATATATATATGTCTACCAGTGTAATTGCATTGCTGTGTCTGGCACTTCATTGTATAGACTTTTGTAATAAAAGAACTTAATCTTTAATGTTCTGAGTCATTATAAATGTTTTTTTGTTTTTCCACTAGGTGTTAAAAAAAAGAAAAAAAAAAAAAACACAGACCTGAAGTGTTCCCTTGCCTTAATATTCTTAGGCTTTGTTGGAATTACCCCAACCAGAGACCATGGGTGGGGGACAATAGGGTTACTAAACCACTTGAGGACTGGCTGCAGCTCTGGAGAGTGGTAAGGCAGGGAAAGACCACCTTGTTTATTTCCTTGTGGCTATCTAGGGAGAAGATTTAGAGCACAGTCTGCATTTCTTGTTGCAGTGAATTATCCTATTAAGAAAACTTGATGCACAGTCCTTAAGACAGGAGCTTGGCCTGTTGAGGGTGGTGGTGACTAAAAAATTCCTCTTGAGTTTTAAAATCCAGGTACTATTAAGCATTAATGTGGAAGTTGAGGGCTATGGTCAAGTAATGTTGCTTGGGCTAAGAGAATACATGGCTATTCTTAGAGGGATATGTAGCCTAGAAACAGGAGAAGTTTCCTTCCAGTTTCAAAAAACAACTTTCCAACTAGCCAAGCAGGATGCTTACAGCAACCGCATTTACACTTTTCAAACATAACTTGACTTCTTATGCACTGATACACCTGATCTTTTGTTTTTTTAAGTATATTTTGCTTTTAAAGTAGTTGAGGAAGCATACTTGGGAAATTTTAAATGCACTGCTATAGAAACTGTATAGATGAATTTCCAGTTTGAAGATATTAGCTAAGCTTCTGTTGGTGGTTGGGGAGTTTGTTCTACACTCTCTTTTTCCGGGAGACTTTGAATTATGAGGATTGGAGGGATGAGATTATTTGAGGTTGTATGTATTGGTTTTCCAGAATCTTAAGCATTTACTAATTTATCTATGGCCAAAGGAAGCCAGAACACGACACATTTGAGAGCACTAGCAGATCTTTTATATCCTGTGTAACTATGAGGAAACTGGTTTTCTGTCTCTACTTACTGAACAATTAGAAAGAAAGCTGTCCTATGAACTATAAGCAGCATTATTTTGTACTTTCCCTTCACATTCCCAGAATTTAATAATCTCATTATAGAATTCTGTGTGTGTCATTGTGTGCATACTCTGGAAGTATGTTGTCATATGCATGGATTGTATAGTGGGTCCCACTCAGGGGTGCTTAATTCCTGGAAATCGTTTGGTGAATATCATTGTCCCTGAGGATGGTGTCTTAAAGTGTACCTAAAATGAGGATGAATTTAAGAAATAATTCAATACATGAAAATATCTTTTTAGAAATGTTCAATGATTGCATTACAGATTCTCACCTTGTCTCAGTTTTGTAGAGCTGAAAACTTTCTCATCACTTGGTTTAGTTTTAAACTGACATAGTGTAATTCCTTCTCCAGTTCCACGGCATATAAAAAGAGTCTAGAAGGTAATTTAGAAGGAAGCAGAGCATGAATCAGTAACATACTTTCTTGCGTAGAGGGACAATAGTTTATTGGTGCCTATTATTAAATGCTTCGAGTAGGAAGATAGTGTTGTAAGCTCGTACAACATGCTTAGTATGACCAGTTACGGATCTGATATTCTAAAGCTGTGGAGAATAATATCTGCTCTGCATATCAATTATAAATAGCAGTTCCTTGGAGAAGTAAGAATAAAACAGTTGGTCTCACTGTCACCTTACATTTAATCAAATGCAATCTTCTGCTTTCTGTTTAATTTTAAAACTGGGTAAAAATGGGGGAAAAAAGTGGTATCTCAACAGAATAAAGTTCTGGGTTCAGTAAAATAATCTGTGATGGTTTCCCCAACCCCCTGTATTATGATATCTCATAATACCCTGGTTAGAACAAATGCTTACTCTCGAAATTCTTGTTGAGTGACAGGCTGGTAGTCATCTTCAGTTTCTGTAGAATAATACTTTTTCTCAAGTCTCTCTTTCCATTTTTTCATCTGCTTTGCACTTTCAGTCTCCTGTCAAGTTAAAAGAAAAGAATAGGCTTTGACTTTTTAAGAAAATTACTTTATCTCAAGTCTTTGGCACACAAGCATCACGGAGTTGAGTATTTTAAACTACTCCTCTGCTTTCCAGGCCTCTGATTTTGAGCTCTACTGGCTTTTGGCTCTGCCTGATTTTAGGTCTGTGCATTTATTAGCAAAGTCACTTTAGAGGACTTTGTGTAAGAACTGTTCAGCCTAATACCAACTTTTTCTCATTTCATTGCCCCTTCATTTCTGTATGTGCAGCTGAATTTATTCCTGATTTTGTCATTTCACTTGGCCAAGGTGGAGATGTCTTTTCTGTACCTCTGCTGTTTAGTAAAGCAAATGGGCTTCAAAGTAAATCTGCGGCTATTTGTCCTTCTAGCTACTTCTCAGCCAGACTGCTACCGTCCTACCTAACAATCCCAAATCTGTCTTGTGCCTTGGTTAGTCAACCTGTGTACTCCAGTCCACATACCCAAAAATAAGCTCATCACATAAGAAAAATTCTTATTGCTGCCGGCTTTTCTGATCCTAAATAGTCGTTCCCATACTTTGTCCTCACTTCCACGCACTTACAGTGTCCAAATACCTTTCTCCCAACTTCAGAAAAAAGCCCTGTACATTGTGGAAGTTAATAGGCACAGCCCTAGAAAAAGAGAGGGAAAGAGGAGGCAGTGCACCAAAAAGCATCTTGGTAAATCAGGGTTTGATACTGCCCTGCTCCAGCAATAATGCAGGTAAGCAAAGTGAAGCCCTATATATAAGGATTCTGATTACCTTCCTCAGAGAAGACGGTGATGCCTGAGTTCAGACACTGCTTGATTAATGTGTACTGTTCCGGTCAGAGAAGCAAATTGTGTTATACCTTTCTTTAAACCAACATATCTGAAGTAGCAAAGGGTGGCTTTCAATCTTTCTCGTTTTATTTTGAACACTTTACAGCACCCTTGTTTTGACAGATTTACTAATTTTAATGTAGTGTTAAAAAAGCAGTAGACCTCGAAACCATTTCTAAATGACTAGACCAATTCTAATGTGGAGGTATTAATAATATGGGCTGAATAGACTGTCTAGTAAACTGTACTCATCCTTCAAAAGACTCATCAACCATCACTTTCTCTGTGAAGCCTTCCTGACATTCATAGGAAAATGGTACCTTTCCTCATAAATAGAGCACCAACCCTGTGAGGCACTTCCTCCAAGCTAGCTCCTGGTCACCCCAACTCTTCCCTAAGCCTAACCCTAGAGATGATAGTTGCCTTCTGCAGTTGTCTCTGGATTACCTCGTGTTAGTCTTCCAGTACCTCAAAAACCAGTTCCTTGTAGTAAATCTTTCTTCTGTACTACCTAGACTGATTTCTGTTTTTCTGACTGAACCTTGATAGAATACTTGGTGGTAGGGGAGGTCCAAAGAAACAGACCCTTATATTAAGCATGCTTCCACCAAGAGGTACAACAGTAGTTCCACTGACTAAGAATTTGAGACTGTTGTTGTTAGGTACCTGTTGAGTGGGTTCCGACTCTTAGGAACTCTGTACAACAGAACCAAACGCTGCCCAGTCCTGCACTCTCCTCAGTCATTGCTGTGTTTGAGCCCACTGTTGCAGCCACTGTGTCAGTCCATCTAATTGAGGATCTTCCTCTTTTTCGCCGACCCTCTGCTGTAGTGTGATGTCTTTCTCCAGGGACTGGTCCCTGCTGATAACATGTCCAAAATAAGTGAGACAAAGTCCGGCCATCCTCACTTCTAAGGAGCATTCTGGCTGTACTTCTTCCAAGACAGATTTGTTTGTTCTGGCAGTTCATGGTATATTTACTCTTTGCCAACACCATAATTCGAGTGCATCAATTCTTCAGTCTTCCTTATTCATTGTTCAGCTTTCACAGGCAATTGAAAATACCATGGCTTGGGTCAGGCGCACCTTAGTCCTTGAAGTGACATCCTTGCTTTTTAACACTTTAATGGGTTTTTTTTTTTGCAGCAGATTTGCCCAATGCAATACGTCATTTGATTTCTTGACTTCTGCTTCCATGGGCATTGATTGTGGATCCATGTAAAAGGAAATCCTTGACAACTTCCATCTTCTCTCCATTTATCATGATGTTGCTTATTGGTCCAGTTGTGAGGATTTTTGTCTTCTTTCTGTTCAGGTGCAATCCATACTGAAGGCTGTGGTCTTTGATCTTCATCAGTAAGTGCTTCAAGTCCTCTTCACTTTCAGCAAGAAAGGTTGTGTCAGCTACGTAACGTAGGTTGTTAATGAGTCTTCCTCCAATCCTGATGCCATGTTCTTCATATAGTCCAGCTTCTCGGATTATTTGCTTAGCATACAGATTGAATAAATATGATGAAAGAATACAACCCTGGTGCACACCTTTTCTGATCTTAAACCACACAGTATTCCCTTGTTCTGTTGGAACAACTACCTCTTGGTCTATGTACAGGTTCCGCATGAGCACAATTAAGTGTTCTGGAATTCCCATTCTTCGAAGTGTTATCTGTAATTATTATGATCAGTGCAGTCGATTGCCTTTACATAGTCAATAATACACAGATAAACATCTTTCTTGTATTGTCTGTTTTCAGCCAAGATCCATCTGACATCAGCAGTGATATCCCTTGCCATATCCTCTTCTGAATCTGACTTGAATTTCTGTCAGTGTACTGTTGCAACTGTTTTTGCATTATCTTCAGAATTTTACTTGCATGTGATATTAATGATATTGTTCAATAATTTCCGTGTTCCGCTGGGTCACCTTTCTTTGGAATGGGCATGAATATGGATCTCTTCCAGTCAGTTGGCCAGGTAGCTGTCTTCCAGATTTCTTGGCATACACAAGTGAGTGTTTCCAGCATTACTTCTGTTTCTTGAAGCATGTATTTGGTATTCTGTCAGTTCCTGGTGCCTTTTTTTTTTTTTTTGCCAATGCCTTCAGTGCAACTTGGACTTCTTCCTTCAGAACAGTTGGTTCTTGATCATATACTACCTCTTGAAATGGTTGAACGTCAACCAGTTCTTTTTGGTACAGTGACTCTGTGTATTCATTCCTTCCATCTTTTGATGCTTCCTGGGTTGTTCCTTTTTTTGCCCACAGAATCCTTTAACATTGCAACTCAAGGCTTGAATATTCATTTCTTTCAGCTTGAGAAATGTCGAACATTTTCTAACTCCAGGTCTTTGCACATTTCATTATAATATTTTACTTTGTCTTCTCGAGTCACCCTTTGACATCTTCTGTTCAGCTCTTACTTCATCATTTCTTCCTTTCGCTTTAGCTACTCTACGTTCCAGAGGAAGTTTCAGAGGCTCGTCAGACATCCATTGTGGTCTTTTCCTGTCTTTTTAATGATCTTTTGCTTTCTTCACGTATGATGTCCTTGGTGTCATCCCACAACTCATCTGGTCTTCAGGCATTAGTGTTCAGTACATCAAATCTGTTCTTAAGATGGTCTCTAAATTCAGGCGGGATATATTCAAGGTCATATTTTGGCTCATGGACTTGTATTAATTTTCTTCAGCTTCAGCTTGAACTTGCATATGAGCAATTGATGGTCTGTTCTGCAGTTGGCCCCTGGCCTTGTTCTGATTGATAATATTGAGCTTCTCCATCGTCTCTTTCAACAGATGTAGAAGATTTGATTCCTGTGTATTCCATCCAGTGTGAGGTCCAGTGTATAGTCGCCGTTTATGTAGTTGAAAAAAGGTATTTGCAATGAAGAAGTCTTTGGTCTTGCAAAATTATATCATGTGATCTCCAGTGTTGTCTCTATCACCAAGGCCATATTTTCCAACTACTGATCCTCCTGTGTTTCCAACTTTCACATTCTAATCACCAGTAATTATCAGTGCATCTTGATGGCATGTTTGATCAATTTCAGACTGCAGAAGTTGGTAAAATATCTTCAGTTTCTTCATCTTAGGCATTACTGGTTGGTTCATAAATTTGACTAAGTCGTATTAACTGATCTTTGTAGACATATGGATATTATCCTGTCACTGACAGCATTGTACTTCAGGACAGATCTTGAAATGTTCTTTTTGACGATGAATGTGACACCATTCCTCTTCAAGCTGTCATTCCCAACATAGTAGACCATATGATTGTCTGATTCAAAGTGGCCAATTCCAGCACATTTCAGCCCACTAATTCCTAGGATATTGATCTTAAAGCATTCCATTTCATTTTTGATAACTTCTAATTTTCCTTGGAGCCCTGGTGGCATAGTGGTTAAGACCTCAGGCTGCTAACCAAAAGGTCAGCAGTTCAAATTCACCAGCCTCTCCTTGGAAACCCTATGGTGCTGTTCTACTCTGTCCTATAGGGTTGCTATGAGTCGGAATGGACTCAATGGCAGTGGATAATGGGTTAATTTTCCTTGATTCATACTGTGTACATTCCATGTTCCGATTACTAATCGATGTTTTCAGTTGTTTCTTCCCATTCTGAGTCGTGCCACATTAGCAGATGAAGGTCCCGAAAGCTTTACTACATCTATGTCATTAAGGTCAACTCTGTTTTGAGGAGGCAGCTCTTCCCCAGTCAGGTTTTGAGTGCCTTCCAACCTGAGGGGCTCATCTTGCAGCACTATATCAGACAATGTTCTGCTGTCCATAAGGTTTCCACTGGCCAATTTTCTTGGTTGTAGACAGCCAGGTTCTTCTTTGTCCTCTTAGTCTGGAAACTCCACTGAAACCTGTCCACCGTGGGTGAGTGACCCTGCTGGTATTTGAAATACTGGTCGCATACCTTCCAGCATCACAGCAACACGTAAGCCACTACAGTATGACAAACTGACAGATGTGGGAATTTGAGGCTACCACTTGGCTATTGGGGATTTCTCATACTTCTGAACCAGCAGGCAAAGAATGCCTGATGTACAGTCTAAGACAGGAGCTTGGCCTGTTGAAGGTGGATGGTGATTTAAAAAAAAATTCCTATGTGAGTTTTACAATCCAGGTATTTCTAAGTGTCAATGGTCAAGTGATATTGCATGGACTAAGACAACATGTGGCTATTCTAGGATGGCATATAAATTTAAAATTAGCTTGTAATCATCACTCAGCTGATTGAGGTGATTAATCCTAATTACTAAGGGGAAATTGGGTTGCTGCTACAAAATGGGTCCAAGGAGGACTATATTTGGAACCCAGAGGATTCCCTGGGGTGCCTCTAATAGTTCCATGTCCAAAAATAAAAGTTAATGGGAAACCATAGCATCCTATTAAAGGCAGGGCCACCGAGAATTCAGATTCTGAACTAAAGAACGTTCAGGTAACGAAAAAGCAGCCAGTCGAGGTCTTGGCTGTGGGCAAAGGGAATGATGTGGAATGGGTATTCTATTACAGAAACAAGGACTGTAACCACTGTGCATATTTCTATTTTTCCTTCATTCTCATTTCATCTAAGGAATGTTGGTGGTGGTGAACTTTGCGGTTTAGACATTAAATTACAAAATAATCTTAGGGAATTGTGATTCAACTAGAAGAAGTATTAACATCACCCACAGATAGATACTATTGGGACTTTGCTTCTCCCTTTTTGGGGAGAGGATAAGAGTTCCTTCATTTGTATAAAGAATAGTTTTATCATTGTCATGGATTGAACTATGTCCCCCCAAATTATCTGTCAACTTGGCTAGGTTGTGATTCCCAGTATTGTATGATTGTGTACCATTTTGTAATCTGATGTGATTTCCTTATGTGTTGTCAACTCTATCACCTTGATGTAATAAGATGGATTAGCAGCAGTTACACTGATGAGGTCTACAAGATTAGTGTCTTAAGCCAATATCTTTTGAGGTATAAAAGAGAGAAGCAAGCAGAGACACAGGGGAACCTCACACCACCAAGAAAGCAGTGCTGGGAGCAGAGTGCGTCCTTTGGACCTGAGGTTCCTGCGCTGAGATGCTCCCAGAACAAGGGAAGACTGATGCATCACAAGGACCTTCCTTCAGAGCCGACAGAGAGAGAAAGCCTCCTCCTGGAGCTGATGCCCTGAATTTGGATTTGTAGCCTACTGGACTGTGAGAGAATAAACTTCTCTTTGTTAAAGCCATCCACTCGTGGTACTGCTGTTACAGCAGCACTAGATGACTAAGACAGTCATATTAAAGTTTGAAATAGTTATTTTATGGAGGCCCAAATGTGTGCTAATAGCCAAAAATATGAATTAGGCTGCCTATTTACCTAATGTCTCTCAACTAAAAATATACTGTTTTATACTTTGTTCTATGATGCTAGGTCTCAGGCTTTACAAACCACATTGCCAGATTCCTTTGCCAGCTGGATTTCTGTTAGATTCTACCGGTATTGGGGGGTAGAGGAGAAAGTCTTGTTTTTAATATTTCTATCTGCCTTAGTTATCTCCAACAGCAGTGGTTGGCTCCAGGGTGCAGCCTACAGCTGCTTTTGGCATACCCAGACCAGCTTCATCGGGCTCCTTCAGAAGTATCAGGCAGCTACGGAGGTCTGAGCAAAAGCTCCACAAGCACTTTCTCCAAGATTCTACGTTCTGATTACCCCACCTTTTGTAACCTTACCCGAGAGGGGTAGCCACTTCTTACAGTTATTATTCATGAGTTGCTCAGTGTTCTCTTGTCTTTTCTGTTTCCTAACACCTGTGTAACCAATTCCTTGTATTAAAGTATCTCTGCTTGAAACATATAATGTGGTTTCTGTTCTCTTAACTAGGCCCTGACTGATAACATGTAGTATGTCTTTTTATTTGGTCAAGTGTATTTTCTTGTCTTTAAGGAATATTTTACCTTTTCTTAGTTTTGAACATTTTTGTTAATTCCTGGGCATTTTCTACCTTGTTGCTGTTATAAAGTCTTATATTTTTAATAAACTGGTTGATGTTTGCTTATTTATGTAAATTATTTTTTCCTACTACTTTACTGAATTCTCTTTTTGTAGTAATTCTTCAGTTCACTGTATACTTCAAAAAAGGGAATCATTTCTCAAATAGAGGTAGTTTTACCTCTTCCTTTTCAATTCTTATATCTCTAATTTATTTCTCTTACCTAATTGCTTTGGCTGATACCTCCAATACATCCTTGTCCTGTCCCTGACATGTCGAGTGTTTCTCTGTTAAGTAAAGTGCTAGCTTAGGGGGTGAGAAAAATGTTTTTATCATATCAAGGAAGTGTCCATTGATTGCTGTTTTATTTTCTCCTTCAAGAGTGTGTGTTGAATCTTATCAAATATCCAGCATCTGTGGAGAATGAAAATTTTCCTCCTTGGATTTATTAATAGAATGAATTATGTTAATTAACCTCCCAATTTTGAACCGTCTTTTCATTCCTAGAATAAACCCTATCTGACCTTGTTAGATTCTATTTGTTAATATTTTACTTAGGATTTTTACATCAAGATTTATAAGTGAAACTTGTTTTGTATATATATATTTTTTGTACAATCTTTTAGAATCACTGTATACCAACTTTATATAAATATACTTTTGTTGCTCTGGAACAGCTTAATTAGCTTACTCTTTTAAGATCTGGTAAAATTCCTTGTGAAACCATCTGGGCCTGATCCGTTTTGGAGGTAGCTCTTTGATGACTTTATTTCTTCTACCGAATAGCTTTGTTTAGGCTTTTTATATCTTCTGGGTTTTTTTTTTTTTTTTTTTTGGTGAAAATATACATAATAAAACATGCCATCTCAACAATTTCTACATGTACAATTCAGTAATATTGATACCATTCTTCAAGTTGTGCAACCATTCTCATCCTCTTTTTCCAAATCATTCCACCACCATTAACATAAACTCAATGACCCCTAAGCAAAAACTCCCCCTTTCCTCCTCCTTCCCACCCTGGTAACCACTAATAGTTTTTGGCTTCTGTATATTTGCTTATTTCATATAAGAGAGCATACAATGTTCGTCCGTTTGCAACTGACTTACTTTTGTTCGGCATGATGTTTTCTAGGTTCATCCATGTTGTGGCATGCATTAGGACTTCATTTTTCTTTATGGCTGAGTAGGCTTCCATTGTGTGTATATACCACATTTTGTTCATTCATTCATCTGTTGATAGACATTTCAGTTCTTTCCACCTTTTGGCTATTGTGAAAAGCGCTGCACTGAACACCGGTGTACAGGTTTCTGTTTTCCTGCCTTCACTTCTGGGTATATAACTAGGATTGGTATTGCCGAGTCATTTGGTAGTTCTGTGTTCCACTTTTTAAGGAACCACCAAACTGTTTAACACGTGATTGTACCGGGGTTCAGTTTTGATAAATTTTATTTTCATAGGAAAATCATTCATTTCATTCATTTTCAAATGTTATTTGCATAAAGTTATGCAGTGTCTTTTTTTTTTATTTTCCCCATTGTAATTTCTTACTTTGTGTATTTATGCTTTCTCTCTTTTATTCCAGTGGTTAGCTAGTATTTTCTTTTCATTGATCTTTTTCAAAGAATGAGCCTTTTGATTCATTTATACTACTTTTTTGTTTGTAACTCATTAAATCTGCCTTTATTAAATTCCTTATTTCTGCTTTCTACTATAGTTCTTTTGTAACTTTTTGAGTCATGTGCTAAAATTAATTTTTCATTCTTTTTTTTTGTGCTTTAGGTGAAAGTTTACAGAGCAAATTAGTTTCTCATTAATACAAAATTGTTTTGTGACATTGGTTGCCTCATTCTTTGATTTTTATTGATAAATTCAAGGTTATTAATTTTCCTCTTGGTATTCTTTGGCTTTATGCCATAGATTCTGTTATGTAGTATTTTTGTTATTTTGTTTTCTAGGAATTCTGCAATTTTATTTTGTATTTCCCCTTGGATTCAAGAGTTGTTATTAGTTAAAATTTCTTCATCAGAGAATCTTTTTGTTTTCTAATTTTGTTATTAACATTTTTTATTATTTTTTTTAAGAGAATGTTTTCTATATTAACTTTTGGAATTTGTTGAGATTTTCTTTGTGGCTCAGTATGTCGTCAATTTTCATGAATGAGCTTTTGAAAAGAAGGTGTATCTTCTGAGGGTACAGAGTTTAATACATAATTGGAAGACACTATTCATTATACTGTTTTACTTTTCCACTCTTATTTTTCATGCATTCCTGTATATTTCTCCTTTTTTAAAATTCAGTAGCTTTTACTTTATGAAAGTGGATGCTGTATTATTGGTACATAGATATTAATAACTTAAACGCTTAGCCTTATGAAGTACCCTTTGTCTCAGAGATTTTTGTCTAGAATTCTATGTTGTCTTATACTGAAACTATGTCCCGGATCTTTTTGTTTTCCAATTATACCTTTGCCCACGTTTTTATATTTAACTTTTCTGAATCATTTTGTTTTAGGTATGTATATTAGAATATAGCATAGAATTGGGTTTTGCTTTGTGATTCGGCCTGAAAATATTTAAGCAAGCTAAGCTTATTTACATTTATTGATATGACATATATCTGCTTTCAGCTATGTCATATTGTTTTATTCTATTTTAAGTCTCATACGATGTGGTCTGTTTTCTGTTCTCTTGTTTTGTTACTTCTGCTGTTTAGGAATGTATTTTTGTTAGAATGGATTACAGCCAAGAAAACCCTATGGAGCAGTTCTACTCTGTAACACATAGGGTTGCCATGAGTTGGAATCAAATTAAACGCAGCAGGTTTGGGTTTTGTTTTGTTTTGTCTTTATCTTTTTATACGCCCTTGGTCCTCCTTTCTTGCTTTGGTTCCCTGCTATGATAAACAATAAAATTAGCTTGTAATCTCTTCCTCCTTATCTCCTTCTCCTCTACCACTCAATTATATTTAATAATGTAACCATATTTCATTATATCTAGAGTGTCTCTGTGTACCACTTAGGTAAAAAAAAAAATGCCACCAATTAAACTATCAACTGATCAGACACATTCTGATTGCAGAGATGTTAAAAAATATATGTTTTAAAATCAATAAAACAATATCTTTTTTATTTACCATTGTACTCTTAAATATGCTGAAGTTACTTCTTGGTTTATTAACTCTAAATGGCATTTTTAACTTTCAGCAATATATGAGTCAGCTTTTTCTAACTTATTCCTTCTCTTCCCTCTTCTTCCTTTTTACAAAGTTTCTCCAGTCGTCTCTTGGTTGGCTGAAGCTCATTCTCTAGTACAATCCTCAGGAGAATTTATGGCAACAGTATATCCTGATTTCTTGCATGTTCAAAACTGTAGCCTTTATATTTGAAGCACAGCTTGGCTGGATATAAAAATCCTTGTTTTTATTTTTTTCCCTTGAATATCTTATGGATGTTTTTCTACTGATTAATGATGTTGAATGTTACCATGCTAACCTGATTTTCTTTTTCTTCTAAGTGAATCCAAATTTTAGTTGGATAGGTCTCATGTTGACAATTCTAGGTAATTTCCCCCAGGTACACAATATGTCTTTTCAATTCACATCTTTTATTTTAGGAAAGACTTACCATAGTTGAGATTTTTGTTGTTGGTGGTTTTGTTTTAAGAATCTCAAACTTACAGAAAAGTTACAAGAACAATACAAAATTCTTTTTCCCCTGAAGCATTTGAGAGTAAGTTGCCAACATGAGAGGAGCCCTGGTGGTGCAGTGGTTAAAGCACCCTGCTGCTAATTGAAAGACTGGTGATTCAAACCTTCCAGCTGCTCTGCAGGAGAAGGATGTGCAGTCTGCTTCCATAAAGATTGACAGCCTTGGAAACCCCGTGGGGCAGTTCTACTCTGAATACCTCATCATCCCTCATTAAGTCTGTATGCATTTCCTATAAATAATAACAGTACAGGATTAGTTTGTAATCTCTTCCTCTTTATCTCAGAATCAGAAAATTAACTGATAGATTATTACCATCTAATCCTCAGTCCCCCATTCAGGTTTATTAGCTGTCGCAGTAATGTCCTTATAGGAAAAGGATCCAGTCCACGATTATGCATTGTATTTCCTTGTAATGTCATTTTAGTCTCATTCAATCTGAAATAGTTGTTTTATTTTGACTTTCATGACCTTGACACTTTTGAAGAATATAGGCCTGAATTTTTTTGAATGTCCCTCAAGTTAGTTTCATGTGATATTTTGTCATGATTAGATTCAGGTTATTCATCTTTGGCAGGAATGTCACAGAAGGGATATTGTGTTCTCATGGCATCCTATCAGGTGACATGTGATTTCAGTTTGTCCCACTACTGATGGTGGTCACTTTGATTACTTGATTAAGGTGGTATCTGCCAGGCTTCTACGCTTTAGAGTTACTCCTTTCCTTTTGTAATTAATAAGTATTTTGTAGAAAAGTACATAAACATCCCATTCCTCATCGGACTTTTAATTTATTCATTTACATGTTTAGATCAGTATGGACTCATGGATTCCTATTTTATTCAATTCATTATAATCTGTTACTATAATTATTGTGGTGCTTAAATATTTCCAGGTTTAGCCAGTAGGAGCCTCTTCAAGCTGGTTCTTGTGTGTGTTTTTTTTTTTTTTTTTTTTTTTAACAGATTTCCATCATTCTTTGAGCACTTTTACTTCTGGCTCAACAAGATATCCCAGGCTTATCTTGTCCTTTCCACCCTGGAATTAGCCACATCTCCAAGGAGCCCTGGTTCCTTTGAGAGATGAATGGTATTTGGAAACCAAGATCTGGGCACTAGTCATGCTCATTGCTTCTAGCTTTCTAAGTGGAAAACCAAACCCAACCCACTGCGGTTGAGTTGATTCTGACTCACAGTGACCTTACAGGACAGAGTAGAACTGCCCCATAGGGTTTCCAAGGCTGTAAATCTTTACGGAAGCAGACTGCCACATCTTTCTCCTGCTGAGCAGCTGGTGGGTTTGAACCAGTTAGCAGCTGAGCACTTAACCACTGTGCCACCAGGGCTCCTCCCTCTCAGTGGGCAGGGCTAGAAAACAAAAATGTATGTATGTGTGTGTGTGTGTGTGTATATATATATATATGTATACACACATACGTACACACATATATACAGACACATACATCTACATTTATTAATTTTCTACCTACCTACCAAGCTACCTATTTCCCTACTTAATTACCTATCTCATCTATCTATCTACCTCCCTACCTATCTGTCTTAAAAACTATGACTGACACCTGCAATTCTAGTCCAATACCACAAGGTTCATTTTAACCTTCAATCTTTCCATTTTTATAACTCCCTTATTTGACAATGAGAAACCTTGCTCTAATATATTTACTTGCTTCTTATTCCAATCTCCCAACCTTACCTGGCCTCTTCCTGGCCAGGAGTACAGCAGTGTTCTACTTTTTTATTTGGGTGGTAGCGGTATGTGGGTGTTTACTTTGTAATTATTTTTTTAAACTCCACATAAATATATTTTTAAATTTTTTGTTGAATATATGTTATAGTCACAATTTTTTAATTATAAAAAATAAAAACATTAAAGTAATTCATCACAATGGGTTACAAGAGAAAAATTATATGGTCATCTCAATACAGTATACTCGCTATAACCCAGTGTGATAACTTCACAGTGAGTGTTCACCTATAGGACCAGGGTATCTGGTTGAGAGTATGAAGTGCAATTAATTACTTTTGTGTATGGCCTTTCTAGCTGTGGTCTTGTAACTCCCACCAAGGCAATTGTGTGATAGGGTAATAGGGTAAATGTGGCCTACCAAGGGGATTGGTCAGTTTTGCCTTAAAAGAGAGCCAATTCCAGAGCAGAGAGGAGGAGCCCACCACCAAGGAAGGAGAGACCAGCCGCAGAGACCCAGCAGCAGGAGATGGCGTGGTGGGCTTCCTGGCCCATGGAAAGAGAAAGTTGAGTGCTTTTGGGCAGAGGCCAAGGGCCAAGGAGAGACATGCCTGTGAGCACAGCTGGGGAGAGGCTGTCCTGATTAAAGAACTGTATCCTGAGTGTTCCTGAGCCTGAATTGTAACTGTTATTTCCCTTATAATAAACCCCATAATCGTGAGTATGGTCTTTGAGTCCTGTGTGGCTATTGCAGTGAATTATTGAACACAGCAGAGAAGTACAGAGTGCTCTGTGAAGGATGGTTGGTGTCAGAATTTGTAAAGATGGTGGAGAGAGGATGCTTGTCTGGCCTCTGCCTTGTGGAAGTCAGCCTTGCACTGTAGATTTTGGTTCTCCTCCTCCCTTGTGGGGTTGGAGGAGGTCAGACACTGCCCCCACGCTGTTTTTACAAGGTACCAATAGGAGAGAGAGCATCTGGAATCCAAGTAGTTTGTCATAAATGAGAAAGGATCTAGACATTGGGAGATTTATTTAGGTGCCGGGGCCAGTATGCTCTGAAAAAAGCAAATCTTTCAATTCTTAATCAGGACTTTTTTGTAAGCATACTAATAATAAAGCCACTGCTTGTGTTTATGAAAAAATAAAAATCTTACATTTTCATCAAAGCCTTCTCTTCTGGCTTGTTCAACCAAATCTCTGCTTCTTTTCCTATTGAGAATACAAAAAATTCAGAGGCATATGACAGTAAAAAGTTATTTCTGATAATAAATGTTAATTATTTGGAAAATGTGATCATTAATAAAAGAGTATTGCCTGTAGGAAGTATTTATATTATATCCCACTGCCAGAGGTCTGAGTTTGGGAAGCATTTTGACACTGAAATGATTCAATAAATATGTATATCCATAAGTATAATGTATAAAAATGTTTTTGATAGTTAAATAAATGTACTAATGTAGACTGAAGTGCTTCCTACCTTTTTAAGTTACTTTACTTTGTGAGGAAATCCTGATGGTGTAGTGGTTAAGTGCTATGGCTGCTAACCAAAAGGTCAGCAATTCAAATCTGCCAGGCGCTTTTTGGAAACTGTGGGGCAGTTCTACTCTGTCCTATAGAGTCTCTATGAGTCGGAATCGACTTGATGGCAACGGGTTTGGTTTGCTTTTTGGTTACTTTGTGATGGAGCCCTAGTGGCGCAGTGGTTAAGAGCTTGGCTGTTAACCAGAAGGTTGGCAGTTTGAATCCACCAGCCACTGCTTGGAAACCCTATGGGGCGTTCTACTCTGTCCTATAGGGTCGCTATGAGCCAGAATCAACTCGACGGCAATGGGTTACTTTGTGATACTCTCCCTCCAGCTTTCTCTTAAAACTATTTCTGAGTAGCATGGCATGCATTATATTAACAATTTTAAATTACTTTAGAGTTTCATGACACCTTTGGAAAGTAGAAAGCACTGGATATATTGACAACATATTTAGAATCATCAATCTATGACATTGGATGGTGGTTGTTTTACACTCAGAACCTCATTCCATGGTGTTTCTTGTGTAATATAGAACTTTAACCTGGTGAGTTAAAAATTTAAAGAAAAGTCATCTTACATTTCCCTGTCTTCATCCTTTTGGTCTTTCTTCAGTTTAAGTTTCTCAAGAGCATTTTTGTAACTCTGAATGTAATAAAAATAGTTTGAAAATTTATCAAAAATACATCCTGTATTGTTAGTTTCTGATCAAGATAAAGGAAATATGGAATGCCTGTCTGTAGGGACTGCTACCCTAAAGAAATGTGAAGGCAAAATGCTATGGTTATCCTGGTTATCATTTCTGCCTGCCGGTGAAAAAGGAACGGCAGTTCTCTTGGGGGCATCACACTTGAGCTTTAAAAAAATAAAAATATTTAAAAAGTATTGTTTCTTAACATTTACTGCATTAAAGATGTTAACATTTTAAAAGCACATAGCCAACATAATCATGAGATAAATGATTAAAAAACAAAACACTCATTGGGGGACATCTTAATAGTTTCCTTTTACAGATAAGTTGTTGGACAAAGTTCTTAAAGCCCATCTAAAGCCTCAGCTACTAGGACTTTTTCTATGAGAAGTGCTATGTGTAGAGCCATGGAGTATACAGAGATGGGCAAGATGGAAGAAGAGATGAGACATGTACATGAATGACTCAGCTACAACTCAAAGTGAGGTAGGTGTCCAGAGGAGGACAGGACAGATTCCACTCTGTCAGGGAGACTAGGATGTCAGCAAGAGAGGAGAGAGCTATGGGAATATTCCGGGGAGGAGGGAATGGCATGAGCAGCTGGGATATATAGTGTTGTAAATGGAAGCAAAGAAGGGAGAAATACTATATATAGTTAAATGATAGTTAATAAAGATAGGTTGGGACTGTGAGACGTAAAGAATTTGGGACTTATTTTGACAGGCCCAGGGGAAACTTAAGATTTTTGAGCAGGGAAGTGATGTGATCAGAGCTGAACTGGCATGGGGAAGAGGCTAGAATAGTTAAGAAGGTGTTAACTATACAGAAGGCTGGGTAATAATCTAGCAGTTAGAATTCAAATCCCACAAATGTGAGCAAAACTATAGAGACATACTTTACACACAAGCCTTCATAACAGACTGTATAAGGAACAAGGGAAAAAAAAGTCATCCTAAGGTTTTTGAGCCAGAGGTGACTAAGAGAATAGTGTTGCCTTTAGCAGGAATGTAAGGAAGAGGAGGCACACTGAGCTCTGAGTTTAGATTATTACAGAAATTTACGAGCATCTAAATTGAAAGCTTTTAAAGAATTTTTTTTATAACACCTAACATGTTGCTTTGCACTTAGTAAATAGCTCAATTACTGTTTGATATATTGAACTCAGAAATAATTTTGGCTACATTTTTAAAGCCAGAGAGCATATCTCACTTCCCTAGTAGTGAAATAATGCAAATAACACTGGAAAAAATATCATTTGGGGTTGAAGTGTTACTCAAACTACAATCATGTAAATTGAACTAAAATTGTCTTATAATTCCAATTCATAAATGTTTGACTTACCTTTTTAATCATTTTACCAAGTTCAAAATCTGGCCTTCTGGCTATTGAATAGTCAGCCTTCACTTCAGAATAGGTATCATTAATTATTGCCAAGAACATGTTCTGGGGAAAAATATTCAAATAATTATTCCAATAAAAATTTAGTTTAAATGTAACTTTG
Source organism: Trichechus manatus latirostris (assembly GCF_000243295.1). Taxonomy (NCBI): domain Eukaryota; kingdom Metazoa; phylum Chordata; class Mammalia; order Sirenia; family Trichechidae; genus Trichechus; species Trichechus manatus. The sequence goes on along the minus strand of NW_004444016.1, from coordinate 4,912,800 downwards.
ACAACTGCTGGGATTTGTAAAATTAGATTTAAATTTTAAAAGTAACTCATATGCTTAATAACAGGGAAATGACAATATAGGCTACCATATGGTAGAATGGAAAATGTGTAGTGTGTGGATGGATATGGCAAATATGTTTGTCGTAAACGAGAAAAGCAGAATGTAAAATAGTGTATATGAGCTGGTTACTAATACATAAATTAATTTATCAACATTATACATCAGAATAGAACTTAGAAATAATGTAATCATATGTTCACAGGGCTGTTTCTTTTAGTTCTAGAAAGCTGTATAATTTGCATTTGTACTACCACTCCTACAACTACTAATACCCAGAAAACACAAAATCGTGGAGAGTGGAGAGGGTAGTCTCACATCGAGTCCACTTTTCCCTGTAGCCCAGCTTTGTTACTCTGAGGGCTCTGGGCCACCTCCAGGGGATAACTGCTGTGCATGACAAAACATGTTTTCATGAAGCACAGTAGCAGTGCCTTAACTAGGCACTAAATAGTCTTGTCCTGAGCACATGTGAGATACCCATCCTAGATTCCTAGAAATCATAAAGGGTGAGCTTTCAGCCAGAAAGAGCCAAAAGCGATTGCAATATGGGCAGAATATTAATGATCTAATTATACCTACAGGCTGGAGAGACCTGGGACACTCCAGTTATATGTGTAAAGGATTTAGCACATTCCTGGCACACTAAATAAACACCCAGATGTTAACTATTGTGATCACATTCTCCATTGGGCAACTTGGAAACATGAGACACTGGACTAGAGAACCTGGATTAGTAGGAATCCACACCACTCTTAATAAATTGAAAGTGTTCTTACAGCTAAGCAGTGGTATTATAATTTCTTCTCGATGAGTAATTTCATTTTTTATTCTAAGAAGTGTAAGCAAAATAATCAGAGGATGCAGATATGGTCATTCTTACCAACAGGACAAAGAACACAAAAAAGATGAAAGTGATGAAATAAATAGGTCCCAAGATCCGATTGGCTTGCTGAATACCAGCAAAATTAAAATCTCCAAGAACAATTCGAAACTGTGCAAATCTTTGATGGGAAGAAAGAAAAGCATTAGAAAAAATTCTATTTCTTCGTATCATACCTGGCTTCTGATGGAAAGTCTCTAAGAAAGTCTATCTAGCTGCATATGGCATATGTTCTCTGGCTTTAGTTAAGTTACTATAGAGTTCTATAAAACAGGATATAGAAAATTCCCCTAAAGGCAAGACTTGAAGTACTCTGTAGCTGAACAGGTAGTCCAGGAAATTATGGGTTTCAATTTACTTAACCAGTATGAACCCTATGTTCACCAACAAGATTTGAACCTTAAGGTATCTGTTTACCAGCTGGTCTTGGCAATGGCCTTCTTGTTTCATTCTTGTACCCTTCTAAGACTTAGAATACTTTGTCCAACAACTGTTTTTCAATTGTACTAGATGCAGGAGCCGTAAACATTTTAATGTCAAGGATGTTTTTAATTTTTGTTTTAACCATCTCTTAACTTCTGCTAATATAAAGATGCCAACAATTTGTCACTAACTAGTCTCAAATAAGTGGTGACAATGATCCCAGAAACGTAGTTCTGAGGTTTATTCTCTTTAATAACTATAAAAGCTTGGTTTTGATGTGAAATGGCATTTAAAATATTATAAATCTTTATTTTTCAAATTTTAGAGATGGAAAATTAAGAAATTACGTTAATGTCCTTGTATTATTTAGTGTAGCAGTAGCAGAGGTAGGATTAGGATTTTACCTGAAATCTCATTTTTCTCATCGTTAATTTGCAGTGGCATTACCAGACACATCAAGGATATCAGGTATGAGTTATGTGTGTGAGTTCTTTATTTTAAGGGGGAACCTGGGAAAGAATTTGTAATAATATGCTGATACTCTGCATGACTGATCAGTCAGTCAGTCAAAAAAGGAGAAAGTTTCTTGTTCTCATGTTGCTTTTGGCAATCACAAAGGGGGCATAGGCTATCTACATTGAAGGAAGTATTTAAGAAAATAGACTATTTGGTCCTAGGACTCAGAGCTGTCTGGAATTTCATCCCTAGGACCTGCCTGATACATGACTAAATCATACTTAAACGAAAGTACTTATCCTGCTTTCAGTACTGGTTTGTAATGCTCTTCTACAAAAGATAGAGAAATGCTCAACTGGAAGGAGACAAGTTTCACCACAACTCAAATAATTTTTCCTCTCTGGCACAGGAGAAAAAGAGATTATGTTTTAATGCTTCTAACATGATCTTTTATCCTTGAGTTGTGTTTATAAAAGAAAAGGTAAGTTAAAGGCATTGTTTTCTCATCCTTTTCTCCTCTCCAGAAATTATCTCATTAATTTATGCTTCCATTTAGCCCTTTTCTATCAGGAAAGTGTTCAGCTACCTTTTCTCTCTAAATAATAATAACAAAAACCTAAGCAATTTACTGAATGTTATAATCACATAGGAGAGGGGGATTCCAAATATAATATAATTAGGAATGTCCCCCCTTTCTTCTCCTAATTGGAGCTTAGTTTATCCAAACTACTTTTTAACTGCAAACTGAGAGGAGTACTATGAGCCCTTAACATAGAAAGTTACATCAAATGAAAATGCTGTTTTGTAACTTCTTGAGACTTCTGCTAACTTTTTAGCGTTCTCCCTTACTGAAATAAATCTGTCTCATAATGTACTATTTGTGGTTAATATGACTTTTCAGTCTTTCTCTTGGAGGCATTGCCTGGATGGTAACTATTCCAAAGCATACTCCAACTATTACTTCTGTTCTGTTCCATTCTGTCATCTTCTTCTTCTTTTTAATTGTTGTAATTAAACGAAGTTTACATTTCAAGTTAGTTTCCCATACAGAATTTTTTTTTTTACATACATTGTTATGTGACCCCCAACTGCTCACCCCATTCTGCAACAGCACACTCCTCCCCTCCGCCCCTGATTCCCCATGAACATTCAATCAGCTCCTAACTCTTTCTGCATTCCCATCTCACCTCTGGACAGAAGCTGTCCCCTTAGTCTCTTGTATCTACTTGAGTAAGAGGCACAATCTTCACAAGTATCACTTTATGTCCCACAGTCCAGTCCAATCCCTGTCTGAAGAGTTGGCCTCGGAAATTGTTTTAGTTCTGGGGTGATAGAGAGTCCAGGGGCCATG
>NW_004444016.1:4890187-4903975 GCF_000243295.1 Trichechus manatus latirostris | reverse complement strand
CACTTGTAGGTTATTTCTCTTGATAGAGTCCCATATGACTCCTAGTTTCTTCATTCTTTTTAATTCTTTTATCTGATTTTTCCTCAAATAAGTTGGTGTCAAGAGCTTTATTTTCAATGTCACTAATTCTAACTTCTACTGCCTCAATTCTGCTCCTATGACTATTAAGTTGTCTAATTCTGAAATTTTATTGTTGATCTGGATTTCTGATTGCTGTCTCTCTATGGATTCTTGCAGCCTATAAAATTTGGCATTATGGTCTTGAATAACTTTTTTAAGTTCTGCTACTACTTTGTATGTTCCCTGAATGTTTCTACATTCTGTAGAATTTCCTTTCTAATTTCTAGAAGAGTGCTGTATATTAATCTTTTGTATTCTGCCTCTGGTAATTCCAAGAAGTTCTCTTCCCCCAGAGAATTTATTGATTCTTTGTTTTGGGAGCTTGCTGAAGCCATCATGGACTGCCTCTTTATGTGACTTGATATTGACTGTTGTCTCTGAGCCATCAATACTTGATTATAATTTTATCTTGTATTTGTTTAGTGAGGCCTAGCTCCTTATTTTGTTGTGTTTTGATATGCCTAGATAGGCTGCTCGTGTGCACTAGTTTGATTTTTGACACCTTTGGATGTCTAACGTCCTGTCACCAGGTAGTTCTGTAACTACGTACATGCACACAGGAGTCCATTAAATTTTCCTATATGGGTTCAGCTCAGGTGTTTGGGAAGTTGGTCACCAAGTGTGTGATGCAGGCTTTCACCCCAAGTCCTAGAGAGGCATGGGTGATTGGTGCAGGCACTGGACTCTGGCTGTGGTAGGGGATCACATGCTGAGCCAGGCAGGGGGCTGATGGTTGCCCCTGAGAGTCTGAAAGGAAAGCACGTCCCTATTCTCTAGGGTGAGTAGATAGGTGAGTTTTGCAGCCGGACTATGAGCTCCCCACTCTATTGGCTGTAAAGACTCGAGGGCACCACTTTTTCTTGGACTCCTGTAGCAGGTGACTAAGCACTTTACGTGATATCACCAGTCCTCAAGCCCCTGCTGCAGATCGATAAAAGTGCCTACTTAAGGGGCAGGGCTGTTTCGAGTGTCATAAATCTGCCAGTTCACAGCTGAAGCAGTTTAAGTTAAACTTCAGATGTTTGCCCTGTTGTACTGTGGTAGTGAGGGCTAACGCTGTTGAGATGGGTCCCCACGAGTCTATACAGGGGTGTAAGGCAATCAGAGTCTGCAGACCCGATATCTGTGCCTAGCAAAGGAGCTGTGCCGACCCTGTGTTCCTGGCTCAGGGGAGCCAGTAACTCATTTGTTCCCTCTCCAAGGCCAGAAGAATGGGTCAGGGCACCTTTTGGAATGTACCTCTGGCCCAGCGGACTCCTGGTGCAGAGCGCTGAGGGAGGAGGTAAAAGGGATAGATGTTTTTCCCAAATGGGCTTTTTTTTTTTTTAATCCCCGTGAAAGGGTGCACGCGTGTACTTATTTTAGCCTCTTGGGAGCTGCTTTTCACTGGTTTGGAGTGTCCAAGCCGAATCTCTGCTGCTGGATCTCTCTTGATGTGGAAACTGGTTTCCAAATGTGCACACAGCTGTCTGCCTGCTTCACTGCGGACCCGGCGTGACTGGGAAGTTATTGGCGTGGCTGAAGAGCTGCCATTCCGCTGCCACCACTCTGGTGCTGCTCTCCGAGTGCGCCCACAGCTGTTTGCCTGCTTCACTGCAGACCCAGCGCTGCTGGGAAGTAGCCGGCGCGGCTGAAGAGTTGCCATCCTGCCGCCACCGCTCTGGTGCTGCTGGCTTCTTCTGAACCATCTCCTTCTCCTCCTGCCACTCAGTTCGACTCCTCAACTTTGCCTTGTTCAGGGCTCCTGGATATTCATGTATAATCAAATCACTTGTTTTTCCAGGTCTTTGTTGTAGGAGGGATATAGGAAGCGTCTTACTACACCACTGTCTTGGCTCCGCCTCCTCTGTCATCTTCTGTAACTCAGGTTAAACATATATTAGGCTTTCTCATTCTGTCCTTTGTCTCATACCCTGTCCCAACATTTTGTCTCTCCATGCCACATTTTTGATAATTTCTTCTGACTTATCTTCCACTTCCCTCTCTCTTCATCTATGTCTTATATGTCGTTACACCTGTTCACTGGATTTTTAATCCCAGTTACTGAAATTTTCAGTTCCAGAATTCTATTTGATTCTTTTTCAAAGACGTCACTTTTTAGTTTCCTGTTCTCTGAAGACATTTTCTGACCTGTACTTTATTTCTCTAAATATAGTAAATATTGTCTGATTATTCCAACATCAGTCTGTTTATCATGTCTGTTGTGTATGCTGGTTCTTATGATTTTCTTCCTCTTATGTACTAGATTATCTTTGACTGCAAGCAATACATTATAGTTTAAAAATTACTTGTAGAAATAATTTGAGGCCTAGGATGAATATACCTTCCCCCAGAGAAGCTTCTTTTGTTTGTGTCAGCCAGGTATATGCAAACATTTCAGCCTGCCACCATCTTAATCCAAGTGCAAGACCTAAGGTTCCCCGGACACCTAGGTGATTGAACCCAGGCTTCAAGTCACTGTGAGAGATTCACCTTTAACTTGAGGCTGCAGTACTTCAGAGTCACTGTTTTATAAGTGAAGAGGTTATCAGGCACCCTTTCCACCTTCCTCCACATATACACTCTTTGGGCAGGCCCTGGGCTTTGCCTTATGTCTCGTTCTCCCTGAGAGGTGGACAAAAAAAAAAAAAACAGTTTCTCAGCTATTTCTTCTGGATCAGCAAAAATGCCCTCAGGGTAAAAGTAGCTTCGGGTGCTGGGCTTACCTCTGTGGGTTCTTGCCTTTTGATTTTCACCCAGTTGTGATTCACTTTCTTGTTCATTCTTCAGTGTTCTATATATTTCATCCAGTTTTTAAAATTGTCCTCAAGAGGAGGTTGGTCTGAATAATCTAGCACACTATTACTTAAAGCAGAAGTCCCCTCATTCCAAAGTTCTCTGTTTATTCTGTTGCCTTACATCTTCCTTTCCTTCCCACTACCCAAGTAAAACAAGTTTCCAAGGATCTGTAAATTACTACATTTCTATTCAGTGCTCAAGTCTACTAAAAGTTTTATTATTAAATCACACTTAAAAGAATTAAGATCCTAAGAAAGGACCAAGAAGATATTGGAACTGCATCTATTACCTACTCTTGGATGAACTAATTAGACTTTTCAAACTATCATGATTTAGAGTTGGAAGGGCATCTGGGGTTTAATCCAGCTCCTTCAATTGACAGATAAGGAAACCAAGGTCTACATAAGTTAAGCAGCTAGCGCTAGAACTAGATGTACAGATCCTCGTGGTTCCTAGTCCACTCTTCTTTCTACTGCTGATTCAGTAAAGGGTTATCTTATAAAAATGTTATAAATTTTATACAAGCAGCACTTAAATTATTTACATGTGGATGTAAAAAGGAGCCCTGGTGGCACAGTGGTTAAGACCCCGGCTGCTAACCAAGAGGTTGGCATTTTGAATGCACCAGCTGCCCCTTGGAAACCCTATGGGTCAGTTCTGCTCTGCCGTATATGGTCGCTATGAGTTGGAATTGATTCAGCGGCAATGGGTTTTTATGGGTTTGGATGTAAAACAGAGGGGCGATCTATGACATTTCCTTAGACCAAAGTTTCCTAAAAATCAAGTAAAAGTTTCACTGAAAAATAAGTTTGGGGAATTTTGAATTAAAGTTGAACAGTGCATTTACTGCAGGGTTTCTCAGAGTCATATGTTAAAGTGCACTGCAAATTTCCATTGTTGTTGTTGTTAGGTGCCGTCCAGTCAATTTGGACTCAAAGCGACCCTATGTACAACAGAAAAAAAACACTGTCTGGTCCTGGGCCATCCTCATGATCGTTGTTATGCTTGAGCCCATTGTTGCAGCCACTGTGTCAATATATCTTGTTGAAGGTCTTCCTCTTTTTCACTGACCCTCTACTTTACCACCCACATGTGTCTGTCACTTTGTTGTATGGTGGGGGCTTCTGTGCCCACCAGCATTCAAATACCAGCAGGGTCACCCTTGGTGGACAGGTTTCAGCTGATCTTCCAGACTAAGACAGACTAGGAAGAAGGAGCTGGCAGTCTACTTCTGAAAAAAATTAGCCAGTGAAAACCTTATGAGCAACAGTGGAACACTGTCTCATACAGTGCCAGAAGATGAGCCCCTCAGGTTGGAAGGCACTCAAAGAGGATTGGGGAAGAGCTGCTTCCTCAAAGTAGAGTCGACATTAATGACGTGGATGGAGTCAAGCTTTCGGGACCTTCGTTTGCTGATGTGGCACAACCAAAAATGAGAAGAAACAGCTGCAAACATCCATTAATAATCAGAACCTAGAATGTACGAAGTATGAATCTAGGAAAATTGGAAATCATCAAAAATGAAATGGAACCCATAAACAATTGATATCATAGGCACTAGTGAGCTGATATGTACTATTGGCCATTTTGAATCAGACAATCATACGGTCTACTATGCTGAGAATGACAAATTAAAGAGGAATGGCATCACATTCACTGTCAAAAAGAACATTTCAAGATCTACCCCGAAGTACAATGCTGTCAGTGATAGGATAATATCCACATGCCTACAAGGAAAACCAGTTAATACGACTGTTATCCAAATTTACACACCAACCACTAAGGCCAAAGATGAAGAAATTGAAGATTTTTTACCAACTTCTGCAGTCTGAAATTGATCAAACATGCAATCACGATGCATTGATAAATACTGGCGATTGGAATGCAAAAGTTGGAAACAAAGAAGAAGAACTGGTAGTTGGAAAATACAGCTTTGGTGATAGAAAAAATGCTGGAGATCACATAATAGAATTTTGAAAGACTAAAGACTTCTTAATTACAAATACCTTTTTCAACAACATAAATAGTGACTATGCACGTGGACCTCGCCAGATGGAATGCAAAGGAATCAAACTGGCTACATCTGTGAAAAGAGACGATGGAAAAGCTCAGTATCATTAGACAGAACAAGGCCAGGGGCCAAATGCAGAACAGACCATCAATTGCTCATCTGCAAGTTCAAGCTGAATCTGAAGAAAATTAGAACAAGTCCACGACAGCCAAAGCATGACCTTGAGTATATCTACCTGAACTTAGAGACCATCTCAAGAATAGATTTGGCGCATTGAACACTAACAACTGAAGACAACACGAGTTGTGGAATGACATCAAGGACATCATACATGGAGAAAGAAGTCATTAAAAAGACAAGAAAGAAAGAAAAGACCAAGATGGATGTCCGAAGAGAGTATGAAAGTTGCTCTTGAACATTCAGTAGCTAAAGCAAAAGGAAGAAATGATGAAGTCAAAGAGCTGAACAGAAGATTTCAAAGGGTGACTCGAGAAGACAATGTAGAGTATTATAATGAAATGTGCAAAGACCACAAAGGGGAAGAACATGCTTGGCATTTCTCAAGCTGAAAGAACTGAAGAAAAAATTCAAGCCTCGAGTTGCAATATTAAGGGAAAATACTAAACGATGCAGGAAGCATCAAAAGAAGATGGAAGGAATACACAGAGTCATTGTACAAAAAAACAAAAACAAAAAAACCTGGTTGACATTCAGCCATTTCAGGAGGTAGCATATGATCAAGAACCAATGGTACTGAAGGAGGAGGTCCAAGCTGCACTGAAAGCAATGGCAAAAAAACAAGCCTCCAGGAATTGACTGAATACCAATTGAGAAGTTTCAAAAAACGAATACAGTGCTGGAAGTGCTCACTTGTCTATGCCAAGAAATTTGGAAGAGAGCTACCTGGCCAACTGACCGGAAGAGATCCATATTTGTACCCATTTCAAAGAAAGGTGATCCAACAGAATGTGGAAATTATCAAACAATATCATTAATATCACACACAAGTAAAATTGTACTGAAAATCATTCAAAAGCAGCTGCAGCAGTACATGAACAGGGAACTACCAGAAATTCAAGCGGGATTCAGAAGAGGACGTGGAATCAGGGATAGCCATCTGATGTCAGATGGATCCTGGCTGAAAGCAGAGAATACCAGAAAGATGTTTACCTGTGTTTTATTGACTATGCAAAGGCATTCAACTGTGTGGATCATAACAAATTATTGATAACATTGCGAAAAATGGGAATTCCAGAACACTTAATTGTGCTCATGAGGAACCTGTACATAGCTTAAGAGGCAGTCGTTCCAACAGAACAAGGGGATACATTGTGGTTAAAGTCAGGAAAGGTATGCATCAGGGTTGTATCCTTTCACCATACTTATTCAATCTGTATGCTGAGCTAATAATCTGAGAAGCTGAACTATATGGAGAAGAACGGGGCAACAGGATTGGAAGAAGACTCATTAACAACCTGCAATATGCAAATGGCATAAACTTGCTTGCTGACAGCGAAGAGGAGTTGAAGCACTTACTGATGAAGATCAAAGACCACAGCCTTCGGTATGGATTACACCTGAACATAAAGAAAACAAAGATCCTCACAACTGGACCAATAAGCAACATCGTGATAACACTGAAGTTGTCAAGGATTTCATTCTACTTGGGTCCACAATTAATGCCCATGGAAGCAGCAGTCAAGAAATCAAATGACACATTGCATTGGGTAAATCTGCTGCAAAAGACCTCTTTAAAGTGTTAAAAAAGCAAAGATGGCACCTTGAAGACTAAGGTGCACGTGACCCAAGCCATGGTGTTTTTAATGGCCTCATATGCATGTGAAAGCTGGACACATAATGCCTTCAAATTATGGCACTGGTGAAGAATATTGAATATACCACAGACTGCCAGAAGAACAAACAAATCTGTCTTGGAAGAAGTACATCCAGAATGCTCCTTAGAAGCAAGGATGGCGAGACTTCATCTCATATACTTTGAACACATTATCGGGAGGGACCAGTTCCTGGAGAAGGACATCATGCTCGGTAGAGTAGAGGGTCAGCAAAAAAGAGGAAACCCTCAGTGAGATGGACTGACACAGTGGCTGCAACAATGGGCTCAAGCATGACAACAATTGTGAGGATGGCGCAGGACTGGGCAGTGTTTCATTCTGTTGTATACAGGGTCATTATGAGTTGGAACCGACTCAATGGCACCTAACAATAACTACTTTACCAAGTATGATGTCCTTCTCCAGGGACTGATCCCTTCTGATAACATGTTCAAAGTATGTGAGAAAAAGTCTCACCATTCTCGCTTCTAAGGAGCATTCTGGCTGTACTTCTTCCAAGACAGATTTGTTCGTTCTTTTGGCAGTCCGTCGTATATTCAATATTCTTCACCAGCACCATAATTCAAATGTGTCAATTCTCCTTCAGTCTTGCTTATTTTCATTAGGGTGATGCAAAGTTTCCCAAACATATAAATATAAAGCTATTTTCCCCCAGACAATCTTGGTTTAGAATTCCACAGAACATATTTCGACATGGATTCTTTTGTTGTGTTGTTGAAGTGCACCTTTGGAAAGACCCCGTGTGTTTGAGAGTCAAATTGGTTTCCTTATGGAAGCAGATCACCAGGCCTGTTTTCTTGTACTGTGCCGCTGAGTTGGGTAGAACTGCCAATCTTCTGGTTACCAAACAAGTGGAAACCATTTGTGCCACCCAGGGACCTTATATAGAACATCTTTTGAAAATTGATGTTTTAGACTATCATAATTTTTCTTATACAGATAAAATTTGCTTTATCTACTCCAAAAAGATAGTACATTTATGAAAATATTTCACTTTTAAAGAAATGCCAGAATACTTTTCTCAGGATTCTACCCTAATCAGTCCTGTAAGTTTGTTTCCAGCTACTCATTTCTTTATGATATAAAGCTATTTTTAAAATACATCTTTGCCAGATCAGCAAAGGACAATCAGTTCAACATCAATAAAAAGATTCTAAAGATGGAGCCCTCTAAGGAAAACATTTAAATTTCTTTTGCTCATAGACTAAATATTGCAGAGGCATGATGGCCAATTTCCATTATCTTAGATAAAATTCTCACTTCCAATGAAAAATGAAAAATTAGTTTTTTCTAACTTGACTTAATAATACTTAAGAAATGGATACCACTATCCATTTGGGTCTTTCAGTGTCAAATCCTGCTTTATGAGTGAGACAGATATTTAGCCATCAGTGACAATATTAAACCAAGTTTAGATTTATTAAAGCTTGTCACTACTTATTATAGGCCTTACCATAATTTTTTTGTTATAAACTAAAAACTATAATTACATTTATACTAAAAGCTTACATGGAATTTTGAAAAGTGGAAAAGTCATCAACCTGTGATCCAAAAACAAGAAATCCTAACTGGGCATAAGCAAAGAATATTATAAAAAACATGATGGCAAATCCTACTATGTCCTTGATACAGCGGGACAAGGTTGACGATAGCTGAGACATTGTCTTATTAAAGCTTATGAATTTGAATATCTGAAAAAGAACAAAGTTAATTGAAATAGAAGAGAGAATATCAAAGACTATAATTATTCAGTGTAAGGTAAATTAATTTCAGAAGAAATGTGCTTCAACTTAAAGGAGGTGCTTAATAATAGCCATGGGATGTTTGAGGATTTGCCAGAAATCATTACAAAGCCAAACTCCTTTAAAAATTACTTTACAGTTGACAAAATCCTTTTGTTTTTCCCTAACTTTGTAGTTTAATTTCTCATTATGTCATTACACTATTGTATTATGTAATATAAATATAATAAAATATAAATACCTTTATCCATGCAAAGAAGATGGTAATAGCAATTATATTATTGTAATAAATGTGCCAGTATGCAAGAGAATAGAAGTCTGAATATTTTTCAGTATTTTCCAAAAGCTGTCCAAGTGAGAGAAAAATTTGTATATTACAGTATGTGTTGAAGGAAATGGCCATAAAACATAACTAAATGAGAAAATAAGAAGGGTGAAATTAGAGACTATTTTTACTTCTAAATCTCTTGCAGCCTATGAAGAAACACATGAACAAGTTCATCAGAAGTTTAACAAAAACGTAGGGAGATATCAGACATAGGCTTTTACATAAGTGGAAGTAACCCTCAATTTACAGAAGTTTAAGGTGGCATAATTATAAAGGTAGAAAAATATTGATTGCCTGGCCACCATATTCTGCCTGTTTGTTTCTTTCAGTCACAAATCATAAATGTATTAAAGGATTATATAACTCTGACTAGGCTGTAAGGATTTCTGCACCATGTAAACACATAATACCTAAAAGTTTCGTATATTGCACCAGATATAACACTACAAGAAAATAAATTTACAGTTACAAAAACAAACCATTTTAGAATCCTTTAATAACCCTTTTAGAAGAGGAGTTTAGAGTCAGGTAGCAGAGTTAAAAAACTGTCATAAATTTTTTCCTTTGACTTCCCTTGCTGGAAATACCCAGGTAAACATTTAATTCTATGCCTTATGTTAGACTTTGCTGGGGATAACAGGAGGAGGTGGCACGCTTTTTGACTGACAAACCTTTAATCTGGTTTAGGGAAATAAGGCTTAAATACTGGATTGGCTATAACTAAGGGCCAACAAGGGTAGAAGATCATATTGTATGAGTCAGAAAATTCCTTTATTGACTGTTCCTAAGACTAAGCTCTTACCATTTGTTCCACCCTGCTTACATCTCTGTGTTTATTTCAATATGTTCCAAGGACCAGAACTGGCAGTCTTTGGTTTCTTTCAGAGACTATTCACCAATTCTGGTGCCCTCTGTTCCTACAAGGTATCCTGTGGATGCTCAAATTCCCTGCCCACTCCAGTATTATGCCTGGACTTGTCCTTTGCCTGTTCTTCCAAAATTCAGTGTAAGGAGAAAAGCAGATTTAGGCAACACAGTAGAGCACATTTTAAAGGACCTTGCCCCCAAAAGACATAAGATTGGTGAAACATGAGGCCCTGTGAGGAAAACATTTTTTGAGTAGGGGTGGGGAGGCCTACTGTTCATATTAAAAAATAATGCCTATGGAATCACCTAGTCATCTAGGTTTATCCTTGTTCTCCCGAAGACTAAAAAAACAAAAACAAACAAAAGTCCCACAGCTTCTCCCTTTTGGAAGCACACCATAAGATTGTACTATGACAGAAGTTCATTTTATGATTCATGCTTGTAGCTTTTAAAGTAAGTTTTGGATGAGCAGAAAATCACTGGTGTGTTCAGATGTGACCCCCTTCCACCACATACATGAATATATACTCACCACCAAAAGTAGTAATTCTATCCAGTTCCAAATACTTTTGAAATAGGCAGACTTAAATTCTTTCATTTTTTTTACTTCTTGTGTTGTGAAGACAATGAGAAAAATACAAAATGTGATCTCACAGGAAGCAATAAAATAATCATAGTAGCTAACATATCTGAGGAGCTTCACAGAGTAAAATTGCCATGAAGTAAGTATTCCTCCAGTTGCAGGGAATTCTGCCACCAATCTGTAAAATTAGCTTTGTACAAGTAACTGTATATTTCAAGCATTTATATTTTGGTACTTAACTCAATATAAGTGAATCTTCTAATCAGTGATGACACATATTTTAATAATGATCAGTTATTGTGTACAAAATATGTTTCTTTGGAGTTATGGGTTCATTTAAAATTTTTCCAGTGGATTCACTTATTTCTTAATGGATCCACTTTTTTTTTTTTTTTGAATATCTGAATATTCAAAGTGGTCAAAGACCAATGTAAATGAGGAAATAAGATGTGATTTTAGCCAGACATTCAATCTATTCTGTGTTCAGATTGCTTGTTCAACCGGGAATACCAATTTATCTCCATAGGAAAATGAAATCATGTTCAAGAAAATTCTTATGCTGTTAATTATTGTTATTAGTCAGGACCCCCTACCCCCCATATGTAATTCTTGAATATTTCAGGGGAGGGATACAGGAATACACTCTCCCCTGTAGCTTAGAAGCTTCTTGCTTCTAAATGTCAAGGCCACATATTACACTAAAGCAAACATTTTCTGCTTGCTTTAGTCACTGGATAGTGGGTACAAAGATCCATATGCAAATAGAAGTATAAAAATTAATTTCAACACTAAATAGAAAATGATTTTGAGGTGGTTTACTGGTTTGATCTGTATTTCTGGTGTTCTCTACAACCTTAGATAAGTAAGAATTGGTAGTAATTTAAGGAACCAGCACCTTGACCACAATATAGTTATTCCTACCGAAAGATACTACAAATATTATTGGTACTGGAATAAGGTGCTGAAAAACAAACAAACGAACAAACAACAACAACAAAAAAAACCCAAGCCTAGTTAACAAACAGAACCTAAAACTGTTGCACCTTGTACATATTAGGTGCTCAATACCAGATGAGTGGGTGAAGTGAAAGAAACTCAATATTACGACCTAAAGTTTAGACTAATAAACAAAAAAATGAAACAAACAGATAGTGACTTAGAAAATAATACTGGAATCATTTATTCCCTCTCCTGGAGCACAGAGAATGTGACCCAGCTGGAGCTGGGCTCACAAGGACTCACAAGGACACATCAACTGGGCCCTGAGGTATAAAGACAATAGCTACGATAATCTTGGAAAATATCTTTTAGGGAAACTTTCACATAAAGCCAATCAAACAGAACACAAAAGACTTTCTACTCTTACCTTTTTCTATTAGCATTTAGTGAATATAAATTTGTTGGACCAATGAAGACCCTCCTGTTACTGAAATCTGTACCAATGATTGTTAAGAAAGGCAATTCAAAAAGTAGGATCAGAATTTCTAGCCAGTCTGAAAAGTTAAAGCTTTCAATGGTTTCACCTATTTGTAATGTTAATCTCTGCAACGTTCCTTGGACTCTGGCAGACATGGCTGTGGCAGCATACTTGTCTGTTTTCCCATTCTTGCCTGTTCTGTAATATTCTTTGGACTCAGGCAGACATGGCTGTTGGCAGCATGCTTGTTGATCTCCCACTTTTGCCTTTTTGAATATATGATTCTTTGGACTCAGGCAGACATGGCTGTGGCAGCATGCTTGTCTGTTTTCCCATTCTTGCCTATTCTGTAATATTTCCTTGGATGTGGGCAGACAGGGCTATGGCAGCATGCTTGCCCATTTTCCCACTTTTGTCTGTTGTGTCATATTTCCTTGGATTCAGGCAGACATGGATCTGGCAGCATGGTTGTCTGTTTCCCACTTTTGCCCCTTTGAATACACGCTGAATAAAACTTTCTTTCTTCTTTACTAAACTTTGTGATGTTTTTCCCCTACAACAACAGTATTCTGTTTAATTTGCTAGATGTGAACACAAAAAGAAAAATAAATGGGTAAGATCTCAGTGTACAAATACTGATTAGATATATTAGCCAGGTAACAGTTTCAAAATTTGAAGTTTCTAAAAAATAACATTTTGAAAGGTAACACAGAATAAGCATAAAACCTAGAGACAGGAAATCTGGACCTAACCTGGTATTACCAGGAGTTCTTCATATGCTTTTGAACCAGTGCTTCCATTTTTATTTAGGGCATAAAAATGATTTTGTGCTCTTCATTTTATCCTGATAAAAACTATTGTGATGGGTGAATGATGTTGGTAAAAAGCTCTGATTCCCTGAGAGAAAAGTAACGACTATAAAAGGTATAATTCCACTGGCTGCTATAGGTAGTTCATTTGTTTTATTCATTTTTACAAATTTTAAAGGACATGGTTGTGTTTCACTGTTAACTGTTGCACAAGGGAAAATCCCCTAGTTAGTTGTTGTTGTTAGGTGCTGTCCAGTCGGTTCTGACTCATAGTGACCCTCTGTACAACAGAACAAAACCCTGCCCGGTCCTGAACCATCCTCAGAATTGTTGTCATGGTTAAGCCAATTGCTGCAGCCATTGTGTCAATCCATCTTGTTGAGGGTCTTCCTCTTTTTCAGATGACCCTCTATATCACCAAGCATGATGTCCTTCTCCAGGGACTGATCCCTCCTGATAACATGTCCAAAATATGTGAGACGTAGTCTCCCCATCCTTGCTTCTAAGGAGCATTCTGGCTGTACTTTTTCTAAGACAGACTTGTTTGTTCTGGCAGTCCATGGTATACTCAATATTCTTCTCCAACACCACAATTCAAAGGCGTCAATTCTTCTTCAGTGTTCCCTATTCATCGTCCAGCTTTCACATGCATATGAGGCGATTGAAAACACCATGGCTTGGGTCAGGTGCACCTTAGTCTTTAAGGTGACGTCTTTGCTTTTCAACACTTTAAAGAGGTCTTTTGCAGCCATTTGCCCAATGCAATGCGTCTTTTGATTTCTTGACTGCTGCTTCCTTGAGTGTTGATTGTGGATTCAAGTAAAATGAAATTCTTGACAACTTCAATGTTTTCTCCGTTTATCATGATGTTGCTTTTTGGTCCGGTTGTGAAGATTTTTGTTTTGTTTACATTCAGGTGTAATCCATACTGAAGGCTGTGGTCTTTGATCTTCATCAGTAAGTGCTTCAAGTCCTCTTCACTTTCAGCAAGCAAGGTTGTGCCATCTGCATATCGCAGGTTGTTAATAAGTCTTCCTTCAATCTTGATGCTGTGTTCTTCATATAGCCCTGATTCTTAGACTATTAGCTCAGCAAACAGATCAAGTAAGTATGGTGAAAGGATACAACCCTGATGCACACCCTTCCTGACTTTAACCATAACGTATCCCCTTGTTCTGTTGGAATGACTGCCTCTTGAGCTATGTACAGGTTCCTTATGAGCACAATTAAGTGTTCTGGAATTCCCATTCTTCTCAATGTTATCCATAATTTGTTATGAT
>NW_004444016.1:4884173-4890087 GCF_000243295.1 Trichechus manatus latirostris | reverse complement strand
TAGTCGGCCCCTGGCCTTGTTCTGACTAATGATACTGAGCTTTCCCATGGTCTCTTTTCACAGGTGTAGCCAATTTGACTCCTGTGTATTCTGTCTGGTGAGGTCCACGTGTACAGTCACCATTTATGTTGGTGAAAAAGGCATTTGCAATGAAGAAGTTTTTGGTCTTGCAAAATTCTATCATGCGATCTCCGGCATCATTTCTATCACCAAGGCCGTATTTTCCAACTACCAATTCTTCTTTGTTTCCAACTTTTGCATTCCAATCACCAGTAATTATCAATGCATCCTAATTGCATGTTTGACCAACTTCAGATTGCAGAAGTTGGTAACAATCTTCAATTTCTTCATCTTTGGCCTTAATGGTTGGTGCATAAATTTGAATAATAGTCGTATTAACTTGTCTTCCTTGTAGGCGTATGGATATTATCCTATCACTGACAGCGTCGTACTTCAGGATAGATCTTGAAATGTTCTTTTTGACAATGAGTGCAATGCCATTCCTCTTCCAGTTGTCATTGCTGGCATAAACCCCTAGTTACAGTAAACCCCAATTCCACATTCCATTCAGAGTAAGACTTGTGCGAGAAAAGTGGCTCACTGAGAATTTAGTAGAAACTATTGTTTGCCTTTCTAGCAGCCATTATCCCATTCCTTCTTTCTAACAGAACCCTTATTTAGGTATCCATCCATCCCCATATCACTTAGAGGAAGATGATTCAATCCTCAGGTAGATTCAGTCACGGTAATCCTATTTTCTTTGCCCTGTTTGGTTCAAGAACCTAGGCCTAAGCCAATTAGCATGGTCCAGGGTAGGCATGTGATGTAAAGTAACCCAATTAGACTAAGGGAAAAGAACTCTGTCTTTGGTTGGCATGCTTTCCTTACAGATATCAAAGACATGCAACCATTCTGAGGAAGCTTAAGACATGATTGAGACAAAGGAGGGCAGAAGATGAAGCCATTTCAAAGAAATGGAGCTAGAGCCCTGTACTTATTGCAAAAGGAACTGCTGTCTCTGGAATTGCAGCTATATGACAATAATAATTTTTTTTTGTTTAAACCACTTGATTTCGGGTTTTCTGCTTCAACAAAAGCCTCCTAACTAATTCAAAAATAAAGAGCTGAGGTCCAAGTTAGGCCTTGTGTCAATTAGCTTTGTTAGATAACAAACCTCCTCCAAATGCAGTGGCTTATAATAGATATTTCTTATGCTTCGCACAGTTCAGCTGACCCATTTGGGCTTGACTTATCTCAGCTAGGCTTGCTAATGTATCTGTCATTTGGCTGGACCCACTTATGTGTCTTTGAGTTGGTACCTGTCTCTCATCCTCCTCCTGCATCCAACAAGGTAGCCCAGGCATGTCTTTCTCATGGCAATGGCAGAGGGGCAAGAAAGCAAGTTCTAATGTGCAAACTCATTTCAAGCTTCTGCTTGCATCATATTGCTAACATCCTGACTTAGTTATCTAGTGCTGCTATAACAGAAATACCACAAGTGGATGGCTTTAACAAACAGAAATTTATTCTCTCATAGTTTAGGTGGCTGTAAGTCCAAATTCAGGGTGCCAGCTCTAGGGGAAGGCTTTCTACGTTGGTTCTGGAGGAAGGTCCTTGTAATCAATCTTCCCATAGTCTAGGAGCTTCTCAGTGCAGGGACCTGAGTCCAGAGGACACGCTCCGGTCCAGGCGATTCTGTCTTGATGGTATGAGGTCCTCTTGTCTCTCTGCTCACTTTTCTCTTTTATATCTCAAACGAAATTGACTCAAGATACAACCTAATCTCGTAGTTTGAGTCCTGCCACATTAATATAACTGCCTCTAATCCTGCCTCATTAACATTATAGAAGTAGGATTTACAACACATAGGAAAATCACATCAGATAACAAAATAGACAATCACACAATACTGGGAATCATGACTTAGCCACATTGACACACATTTTTGGGGGACACAATTCAATCCATAACACACCCCACTGGCCAAAGCAAGTCACATGGTTGAGCCTAGCATCAAGGGTTGGGGCAGTGCACCCTGCCCTTGGTAGCAGAACACTATAAAGTTACATGGCAAAAATGTTATGAATTGAGGCCATTTTTGCAATATACCACAGGCACAGGCTATAACCATTTCTGGGATGCTGGCTACAGTTATATATTATTTGAAATTTAAATTGTTCATTCTTGCAACATAATGAATAACTTATGAAGCCCATTCTGAAAGGAGACCAACACTTTTGAATGATCTAATTTAGAGGAAGAAATCATCAAGACTAGATGTTAGATCTCTGCAACTCCAGAATGACAATAAAACCTGTTGCTGTTGAGTCAATTCCAACTTATAGCGACCCTATAGTACAGAGCAGAACTGCCCCATAGAGTTTTCAAGGAGTGCCTGGTAGATTTGAACTGCCAACCTTTTGGTTAGCAGCCATATCTCTTAACCACTACCCCACCAGGATTTCCCAAATGACAATAAAAGACTACAAATCCTTAAGTAATACAAAATTAACATATTGTATGTAATTCATGTTCCCGAATATATTCTGAAATAATAATAAAACAATGAACAGAATGTTGCTTCACCTTTTTCATTATTGGCAGTAGAACTACATTTATTTTAAAGCTTATGATTTTAATCTCAGGACAAGTATGCACAAACCGAAAACCCTAATGAGGGCTCTGGATGTTTTTTAAATTCAATATATTGATAAACGGAGTCCTTGCATGGTACAAATGGTTAACTTGCTCAGCTGCTAACTGAAAAGCTGGAGGTTTGAGTCCACCCAGAGGTGCTTGGGAAGAAAAGCCAGCTGATCTACTTCTGAAAAATCATCCATTGAAAACCCTGTGGAGCACAGGTCTACTCTGACATACATGGGGTCGCCATGAGTTGCAATTGACTTGACAGCAACGGGTTATACTTATGAAGAGGTTTTGAGTCACTCACCTGATGATACAAAACAGATTTACATTAGCATTGTATAATGAAAAATCAATAAAAATAACTCTGGTCCCTCTTGTGATCCAGCTGTTCAGTCGAAGGTCAATGAACTTGTCTTTGGTTTTATATTTTGATTTTGATAACGTAAAAATATATCCCCCATTTCCATACATGCCAACGAATCCCCAGTGCCAAGGGGAGTTGGAATTAGAAGTAGAGTACTTCCATCTGTTAGACATAAAAAGAATAATGGAGAGATGAGAAAGCCTGACTGAGAAGTACTCTAAGAATCTAAAACTAACCTTTAGTTCATATGTTATAGCTAAAAAAAAAAAAAGTAATAAATTCATAGGTGTTATAGTAATTTTGAAGCAAGACACTGAATTAAGGATTAAGTTAAAAGGACCAAAATTAAATGTTTTCATTTTTAGTGCTTATTGTGGGCAACAAATTACAGTAGGTGCTATGAGAAAATTAAAAAAAAAAACTCTGTTGCCTCAAGAAACTTAAAATCTACAAAATGGTGACTGCTTTTTATTTTATTAACATGCTGTCTGTCTTGTCTTTTGAGACGTTTAATCTTTGAGTAGGACAAGAGTATCAAGGGTTTTGATGCAGAAATATCTCAGTATGGGAAAAAAGTTGCTTCATAGTCTATCTTCTAATGGTCACCTATCATTTATAAATGTTCAGTAAATAAAAACTTTGCTACAATGTCTATATTGTTATATGGCTTTTTAATTTAATGAAAGTACATGAATCAAAGCAAAATGTGTATAATTTAAATTTTATTTCCATAAAAGGAAAGCCTTGATTCCTCATTTCAGTCCCTATTTAGTATGCCAGAAACAAATTGGAAAGGTGATTTAAAAATGCACTGCTTAAACTCGTTTTTCTACGAATAAGAGGATGCTTGTTTTCAGCAGGTGGGAAAAACAGTGACACCATTAATGACTTTTTTTTTTTATTATTACGCTTTAACTGAAAGTTTACAGTTCAAGTTAGTTTTTCATACAAAAATTTATACACACATTGTTATATGACCCAAGTTGCTCTACCTATAACAGCACACTCCTCCTTTCCACCCCATGATTTTGATTTGTTTTCCTTGCTTTTTCTGTTACTGATTTCTACTTTTATGGTTTTATGGTCAGAAAAGATGCTTTGTAATATTCTGATGCTTTGGATTCTGTTAAGGCTTACTTTATGGCCTAATATGTGGTCTATTCTGGAGAATGTTCCATGTGCGTTGGAAAAGAAAGTATACTTGGCTGCTGTTGGGTGGAGTGTTCTGTATATGTCTATGAGATCAGGTTGGCTTATTGTGGCATTTAGATCTTCTGTGTCTTTATTGAGCTGCTTTCTGGATGTTCTGTCCTTCACCAAAAGTGGTGTGTTGAAGTCTCCTACTATTATTGTGGAGCTGTCTCTCTTTTCAATACTGTTAAGAGTTTATGTATTTTGGAGCACTGTCATTAGGTGTGTAAATACTTACTATAGTTATATCCTCCTGGTGTATTGACCCTTTAGTCATTATATAGTGTCTTTCCTTATTCTTTCTGGTGGATTTTACTTTAAAGTCTATTTTGTCAGAGATTAATATTGCCACTCTTCCTCTTTTTTGATTATTGTTTGCTTGATATATTTTTCCCATCCTCTGAATTTTAGTTTGTGTATTTAAGTCTAAGGCGTGTCTCTTGTAGGCAGCATATAGACAGATAGTGTTTTTTTTATCCATTCTGCCACTCTCTCTTTATTGGTGCATTTAGTCCATTTACATTCCGCACAATTATTGATAGGTATGAGTTTAGTGCTGTCATGTTGATGTCTTTTTTGTGTGTGTTGTTGACAGTTTCTTTGTTCCACTTAATTTTATGTGCTGAGTCATTTTTCTTTACATATTTTCTGTTCTTTTTCATCGTTGTTGATTTTGTATTTTCTGAGTCTTTATATTTTTCTTGTTTTTTATTTTGATGTGTAGGATTGTTAGTTTCCTTTGTGGTTACCTTAATATTTAACCCTATTTTTCTAAGTCTAATCCAATCTTTTATTTCTTTATATTGACTTCCTCTCCATAAAAGAGATGTATGACTACATTTTTTTAGTCCCTCTTTTTTGTTTTAATGTTGTCATCTTTTACATACTGACATCTCTGTTTCCTTATTTACACTGTTTTAGCTTTGATTTATTTTTGTGACTTCCCTATCTAGGTTTTTATCTGGTTGCTCTGTCCCATGTTCTAGTCTTGGGTTGTTATTTGATGTTATTGATTTTCTAACTGGAGGACTCCCCTTAGCATTTCTTGTAATTTTGGTTTGGTTTTTGCAAATTCCCTAAACTTCTGTTTATCTGGAAGTACCTTAATTTCACCATCATATTTGAGGGACAGTTTTGCTGGATATATAATTCTTGGCTGGCAATTTTTTTCCTTCAAGGCTTTATATATGTCATCGTATTGCCTTCTTGCCTGCCTGGTTTCTGCTGAGTAGTCCGAGCTTAGTCTTACTGACTCTCCTTTGTAGGTGACTTTTAGTTTATCCTTCTTAAAATTCTCTTTTTATCTTTGGTTTTGGCAAGTTTGGTTATAATATGTCTTGGTGACTTCCTTTTGGGATATAACTTGTGTGGTGTTCGATGAGCCTCCTGGATAGATATCTTCTCATCTTTCACGATATCAGGCAAGTTTTCTGCCAACAAATCTTCAACAATTCTCTGTGTATTTTCTGTTATACGCCCCCTGTTCTAGTACCCCAATCACTTGTAGGTTATTTCTCTTGATAGAGTCCCACATAATTCTTAGCATTTCTTCATTTTTTAAAATTCTTTTATCTGATTTTTCCTCAAATAAGTTGGTGTCGAGACTCCAGCAAGATGGCGCTCTAGGCAGAAGCACCACGCCGTCCCTCCACAACAAAGATCCGAAAAACTAAGCCAAACAGAGAATCAACAATCCTGAAACCCTAGAACATC
>NW_004444016.1:4846229-4870453 GCF_000243295.1 Trichechus manatus latirostris | reverse complement strand
GGGTTGTTAATCAATGTCATAAAACAGCATGTGTGTTACTGTTACATGAGAAACTATCTGTTCTGTAAGCCTTCACCTGAAGTACAATAAAATATTAAAAAAAAAAAAAATAAGTTGGTGTCAAGGGCTTTATCTTCAGTCTCACTAATTATGACTTCCATTGCCTCAGTTCTGCTCCTGTGACTTTCTATTGGGTTGTCTAATTATGAAATTTTATCATTTTCTTCTGGATTTCGGATTGCTGTCTCTCTATGGATTCTTGCAGCCTGTTAAGTTTGTCATTATGCTCTTCTATAATCTTCTTAAGTTCCGCTATGTTCCTTGGCTTGTCTGTGTTTTGTCTGATCTCCTTCCTGATCTCTTGAAGAGTTCTGTATATTAATCTTTTGTAGTCTACCTCTGGTAATTCCAAGAAGTTCTGTTCGTCCGGAAAATTTCTTGATTCTTTATTTTGGGAGCTTGCTGAAGCCATCATGTTCTGCCTCTTTATGTGAATTGATATTGGCTGTTGTCTACAAGCCATCAATAAGTTATATTTATTTTACATTTGCTTACTGTGTACTAGCTTCTTGTTTTGTTTTGATATGCCCAAATAGGCTGCTAATGTGAGCTAGTTTGATTATTGTTGCCTTTGAAGCTCTAATGTCCTGTCACCAGGTGGTTAGATCTGTTACTAGATATGTAAGCCCAGAGGTCTGTTTACTTTTCTTGCATGGCTTCAACTCAGGTGTCCAGGTAGTCAGTCACCAAGTGTGTGGTGCAGGCTCTCACCTAGTCTTAGATGGCCAGGGTGATTGGAGTATGCACAGGTACCTGGCTGCAGTAGGGGGTCAGGTGCTGAGCAAGGCAGGGGGCTGACGGCTGCCTAGGTGTCTGAGAGGAAAGTGTGTCTCTGTTCCCTAGAGTGCATAGGTGGGTGGGTTTTGCAGCCAGACTATGGGCACCCAATGCTGTTGGCTGTAAGGACTAGAAAGCACCATTTATTCTTAGACCCCTGTCTCAGGTGGCTATGTGGCATGGGTGGAGCCACTAGTCCTCAGGCCCTTGATGTGGATAGGTGAGGACCTTGCTTAATGGGCAGAGTGGTATCAAATGTCATGAACCTGCCACTCCACCATGTAGCTGATACCATTGAAGTTAGGCTGCAGGTATATACCCTGTTGTATCGTACTAATGAGGGCCTACGCTGTTGAAATGGGCTCACATAGGTCTACGCAGGGGTAAAAGGCATTCAAAGTCCATGGACACCTTATGCCTGTGCCTAGGCAAAGGAGCTGCACCTGCTCTGCATTCCCGGCTTAGGGGAGCTGGCAGATTATTTTTTCCTGTTTGTTAATTTGTTCCCTCTCCAAGGCTGGGAGACTGGATCAGGGAGTGTTTCAGGTCCTACTTCTGGCCCAGGGGATGCGGCAATCGCTGAAGCTGGCCCGGGACTTGGTATAGAGCGATGAGGCAGGTCAATGGGAGAGAGGTTCTTCCCAAACGAGGTGTTTCTTGATCCACGTGGTGGGTCAGATGCACGTATTTATCTTTTGCCGATTGAGTGCCGCTTTACATTGGTTCTGGAGGCTTCAATAGACTCTCTGATGCTTGGTCTCTCCTGATGTGGAAAACGCATCCTGAATGCCACTGCTTGCCGCACCACGCATGCCAGGTGATCTGGCCTGCAAGGTGCCGGTTCCTGCCAGGTCAGGTCTGGCAACTCCTTGCTCCTTCTGAACTGTCCATTCATCCCCCTGCCATTCAGTCTGTTTCCTCAACTTTGCCTTTTATGTTCAGGGCTCCTAGACTGTCATATATAATCAATTCACTTGTTTTCTCAGGTCTTTGTTGTAAGAGGGACCACAGGAAGTGTCTGACTACTCTGCCATCTTGGCCCCACCTCCACTAATGACTATTTTAATGACAGTGCCATAGTTGTTATTTTTGAGTGTTTTCTATATATGATTGTTACATTGAAACTGGAAAATTTGCTACACCAACCCTCTCCTAGCTTCCAACATTTTATAATGTTTTTAATTAATGAATTCTACGTTTTAGACAGACAGAAACAAGCACGCATTGATTCTTATTTTGGCTGCTGGAGAATGACAGGAATTATAATTTCAATTAAGTATACCAAACTATATCCACTGCCGTGGAGTCGATTCCGACTCATAGCAACCCTACAGGACAGAGTAGTACTGCCCCAATGAGCTTCTGAAGCTGTAAATCTTTACAGAAGTAGACTCCTACATCTTTCTCCTGTAGAGCAGCTGGTGGGTTCAAACTGCTGAACTTTTTGTTAGCAGCTGAGCACTTTAACCACTGCACCACCAGGGTTCCTTCCAAATTAAGTATAGAGATAGTAAAATAAGTCAAATGTATAGTGTTAACTTTGGTATTAAAGGACTTATAGTAGTTATGAGAATTTGGAATATTAGAATATCTGATAGTCTAGAGATTCCAATTTAAAATGTGTAATTGATTATCTTTTAATTTTTAGGTTGAGAGGGAAATAGTGACTAGCATTATAATATTTAAGAGAACGTGTTACCATATTTATGAATGTAATTTTTTAAACCATATTTATGAATGTAATGTTTTAAAGTTGTAAGAATTATACAAGCATTTTGGAAAGTTTTACTTCGGTGAGATAGCTGAAATTTCTAAAATTAAAACTGGTTTATTATTAATTTAAAAAAGTTTAAGTAAATTCAATTAACTGTTTGTAAATGTTTCTCAACATTTCTCAAAGATCCTCTGTGAAGTGATTGTTAAAATTTAGTGGAAATAGATTAATTGAAATGAAAAGCTTAAGGAAAATTGGGCTTCGTAAGCCAAATATTAATTTAAAAACCAAATCAACTGTAAACAGTCTTTTCTGTGCAGAAATGTTGCCCTCAAGAACACCCAAAAACTCATTCAAAGGAAAAATAAGTGAAAAAAAGGAAAAAACACAAAGAAATTATTAATCCTAAGGGTACAGGGGAGGTTGTTGAAGAAAGGAAATGCAATCATAGTTCATATTTGTAGCATAAACGTTGACTAATGAGTTAATGAAAATTACAGCGTATCTATATTGAAAAGTTAATAGGAAGTATGTGTAGAAGGGGTGCATAAGACAGCTACATGATAGATCACCTTCCATGACAGAAAAAAAAAAGATATATAAAATTGTAAAAATCAAGAAATAGCAGTATAAGCATGTTATTTAGAAATAGGAAGAAGAAACAACTAAGCTAAAAGTGGCTGCTTTTGGACAGTGGAAATTGTAAGAAGGGGTGGAACTTTGTAAATATTTGGATCACTTTGATAAAAATTTTAAAAAGTTTATTTTCTCCTCTCCTATAATTTTCATAGGAATCTAAAAGCACAAAGTGTTAACATCACTGATACCAGTAGTTTATGTGTCAAGGGGAGGTGATGCCAGTAGCTTTGGGCTTCCACATTATTAAGTATAGACATATCTACCCCAGCATTAGCCTCAGCCACTCTGGAGAACAATGGCCATAGCATCATTGGCAGGCATCATCAGATGAAATGCCTGTACAGCATAACTGCCCCTGTTAAGTATTTCAGCAACAGAAAAAAATCATTAAAGTAAGACAGAGTGAGAAAGGAGGAAAGTGGCAGAGCACACCTAAAACACTCCCTAGGGATCCCAAGATGCATTTGGGATGTGCCTGAGTGAGTATGGCCAGAACCAGAAAAAAAGCTGATTATTTGACTATTGTAGAAGCAAAACTGGAGACTTCATCCTGTGTCCAATATAACCCAACACTGCATATACTACAGTCAAAAAAGAAAACACTTTGCATCCTATGGAAAAACTAAAATAACAGGGTCACTCTTACTGGTTCTAGTCCCCAAAGAATATAAAACTTTAAATATTTCCCACACACCTGGACTCTCTAGTAAACACATTTTTTTCCCTGAATTTTGCTATACTGACATCTGAAAATATTGCACGATCAATGTGAACATGATGATTATCATGTGAGAAAGTTGTTTTTCCATCACAAACAGACTAATGTCAAGTTGACAACCTTAGTAACAGCATTTTCCCTTTGAAAGTACTTTCATTTGGCAAGCCAATCCTTCTGAAGTCCTTGCACTCTTTGTAAGCAAATTTCTAATTTCGTTTTCTACATGCTTCTGTCTCTAAATCTTCCTTTGATATATACTATTACTGAAAGTCTCCTTACCAGCCAGACCCATTGGTATTAGTTGGAAAATACACATATTTTCACAATTTTATTAAGATACAGTGATAAGCTGCAAGAAAGAGTTACTGCATAATTCTTATACTACTCACTCAGTATCATGTTTAAGGCCAAAATCAGACAGGTCTTCATTTTCATAAGTATATTTGTCGTAACATTCACTCATCAAAGACTGAAAAGATGAATAGACTTTGCATGTGTTGTTGCGGACTTTTAGTTGACGGACTCTTGGGACTCCTAGAAGTATGTTCTCGTAGTAGATGCGACTGCTGTTCTTTAAATTATACGGCTGTTTGTTATTATACCATGAGTCCCAGTATAGACCTTCCAAAAGGGGTCCTTCCATAAACTTTATATAGAAAGATAAATGTCATGGGAAAAATATTTTCATGTCAATAGAATCTACACTCATAATGCTATCTTCAAGAATATAAAAATCAGAGATTTGGGACAAAGATTAAAGGTAATATTAATGGTGATGATGACAATGATGATGACGGCTAACACTTACTGAGCACTTACTAGGCACTGGACACTGCTCTAAGTAGTTTATAAGTATTATCTCATTTAATTCCATAACCCTTCTTCTCCATTTCTTATATGAGGTGTATACTGAAAATTGTCCCCCAACACATGAGTATTAAAGCTGGTCGTAACTGTACATCATGACTTCAAAGTTATCTGTGTCCCCCCACCCCAACTCTGGCCATAGTGACTGCTACTCCTGACTCTACCCGTATATGCTCATTCTAAATGTCTGAAGCACAGGGTTCATCATTTTTTCTTTCCTTCCTTTGCCTTTGGCATTGGCCACATACATGCCTCAAGACAGCAAAACTGGAAAAAAAAAAAAAAAAAAGGCAGGTGAACTCCACTTCTTGTCTCAGGGAAAATCTCATCTCATTCTTTCATAATTTACCTGGCCTAAACAAATGACCTATGATTCTTTAGCCCTCATCTCACACTTCCCCTCTCACTCTCAGGAAATGACCTTGTCTTCTTGATAAATTTGAAATTCCTAGCATGGCATTCATGACTGACCTCTATCCTTTTCCATCTCATCTTTCATATGCCCATAATGCCAACCATAGCTCTACATATAGAATTACTTAAAGCACCTATTATTTCTTCTGCCTAGGATCCTCTCCCCTTACTAATCCTCTGACACCCAACTGAATTGTCATAACCGCTGGAAAGCCTTCTCTAACTGCCTCTTCTCTGTATGCCCCAAGGTTTATGACATGGGATACATGAAACTGCTGTTCCCTTAACTATTCTTTCTTTGTAATGTGAGCATCTTGCTATGTTAAGTGTAATGGAAAAACAAGTCTGTTCCACCACCTATGAGCAGCTGATATTTGACAAAGGCCCAAAGTCTGTTAATTGGGGAAAAGACAGTCTCTTTAACAAATGGTGCTGGCAAAACTGGATATCCATCTACAAAAAACTGAAACAAGACCCATACCTCACACCATGCATAAAAACTAACTCAAAATGGATCAAAGACCTATCTATAAAATCAATAATGATAAAGATCATGGAAAAAAAATATGGACAATGCTAGGGGCCCTAATACATGGCATAAACAGAATACGAACCATAAGTAACAATGCACAAGCACCAGAAGAGAGACTAGATAACTGGGAGCTCCTAAAAATCAAACACTTATGCTCATCAAAAGACTTCACTAAAAGAGTGAAAAAGACAACCTACAGACTGGGAAAAATTTTTGGCTACGACAAATCCGATCAGCGTCTAATCTCTAAAATCTACAAGATACCGCAAAACCTCAACAACAAAAAGACAAATAACCCAATTAAAAAATGGGCAAAGGATATGAACAGGCACTTCACCAAACAAGATATTCAAGTGGCTAACAGACACGTGAAGAAATGCTCACGATCATTAGCCATTAGAGAAATGTGAATCAAAACTACAATGAGATACCATCTCACCCCAACAAGGCTAGCATTAATCCAAAAAACACAAAATAAATGCTGGAGAGGTTGTGGAGAGACTGGAACACTTATACACTGTTGGTGGGAATATAAAATGGTACAACCACTTTGGAAATCTATTTGGGGCTTCCTTAAAAAGCTAGAAATAGAAGTGCCATAGATCCAGCAATCCCGCTCCTTGGAATATATCCTAGAGAAATAAGAGCTGTCATACAAATAGAACTAAAACAATTCCCGAGGCCAAAGATTGGACTGGACTGTGGGACATAAAATGATACTTGTGAAGAGTGTGCTTCTTAGCTCCAGTAGATACATGAGACTAAATGGGCAGCTTCTGTCCGGAGGTAAGATGAGAAGGCAGAGAGGGTTAGGAGCTGGTTGAAGGGACATGGGAAATCAGGGGCGGAAAGGAGGAGTGTGCTGTCACAGTATAGGGAGAGCAATTAAGGTCACATAACAATCTATGCATAAATTTTTGTATGAGAGACTAACTTGAAATGTAAACTTTCACTTAAACTACAACAATAAACAAACAAAAAAGTCTGTTCCAATGCTGAAGGAACAATTCTCTTATGTACTTACAAACATTATAAAATTATATTCTGTATATGTACTCTATTATACACTGTACATTACTGTAATACACACACACACACAGAGTACAGGACTGTATACCAAAACCACATATTACACTTTATGGGCAACTTAAATCTTTAAGAGTAATTTTCACTATACACAATTACAGACTGAATTTAGATGCTAACCCTCACATAAGAAGCAAATCTCCTATTTTACAAATGAGAATGTTAAAAAAATAAGTATTAATATTTTCAAGTTACAAAAACTCTATCACACTGAGAATATAAGTTATCAATAAACACTTACTGGTTGGTTGATTCTTATAGTTTGAAGAAGAGATATTTTTACTCATGCCTTCAACAAATATTAAGTGTCTACTATATGCCAAGGGTTTGGTATGGAATACCTAAAGCTACATCATCCACAGTCACATACCTTACCTTCCAAAAATCAGTTATGCTGCGAACAGACTTAAAGTTGGTTCTTTCATCACCAGGCACAGAAGTGTCCAAAAATAGAGATGACATAACTTTGTTTAAGTAATACATATGTGGGTTTACCATTCCAAAAGTCACTAAGGAGAAGAATTTTTTGTTTAAAAATTTATGTTTAAAAACTCAGTTTATCAGGATTATAAATGTATTCACAATTTGTTCCCAATTATGTTTTAAAAATTTAATTCTATTGTTTTTTCTAATTATAAAATAGACATTTTTTAAAAGTAAAAAATATAAATATACAAAGCAGGAAGAAGTTTTCTGTAATCCCACCTCTAGAGTTAGGTTTGGCATATATTCTTTCAGATTTTTCTTTATACATACATTTATAAAGAATTTTTTTGTTTACGAAAATAAGATCATGTTTTACATGCTATTCTGAAACATGACTTTTTTTCTCTACATTGAGAGTAGACAACATAATATGGTAAGTGGTTAAGCTACAGACTTTTAATTCAGACAGATATGGGTTTAAGTTCCATCATCGGGATAATAGCTCCTACTGCATAGTTTTGTTGAGAAGTAACCGTGTTTGGCACATGGTAAGAGTTAAAAAAAAATATTAACTAGCATTCTGTCTTGCTCTCTCTTTTTTGGGGGGTGCTGTGGGTTGGGGTTTTGAGAGAGTTGTAGACTAAATATTTTACTTTTTTTGGCCAGAAACCCTTTAGTTTTTAAAAACCATGTATCTTCAACATCATTTCATGGCATATACATGCCTATGGCATTCTTTAATAATTGCATAGTATTCAGTTCTTCCTTATTGCAAAAACAGTGTTTGTTTTCATTTCCCTAAATGGTGGGATTATAAGTAATCTTTTTTACTTATATTTTTCCATTTCCCAAATATTTTTATAATAAGCATATATTCTTTTTATAATGAAGATTTAAATACCAGTCTAAGAGATCTTAATTTATAACGTTGGCTACAGTTGTCATTTTAATCAAGAAATGACTCAAACTCACTCCTACAATACCAATTAACTAATTAATTGGTATACAATTGCCACTATGTAGCATATACAAATATGAGAAAAGTACGGCCAGTGAGTGGACTTACATGTAATGTATGTTGGGCACTCAAAACAAAATGCTCTTTAATACTGCCTTCCATATATTAAGGAGTCCTTGGGTGGTACAAATGGTTAACATGCTTGGTTGCTAAAGGAAAGGTTAGGGGTTCAAGTCTACCCAGAGATGCTTTAAAAATCAGCCACTGAAAACCCTATGGAGCACAGTTCTATTTTGACACACACAGGCTCATGAGGAATTGAAGTCGACTTGATGGCAACTGGTTTGGTTCAAATATTAAGTCAATGACGTTGACTCACAGATAGAAGGAATGTAGGTTGTGACATTTTCCCAGCTCTGCTTAAAGATTTCCATTGATCCATACACTCTGTTAGTCAGCACAAACATATTTTACTATTAACTGTGCTACATGTTAGTAAGAAGAAAAAAGCTAATGGCAGACACCAAGACTAATTTTTCTTTGGCCTTATTCATACTTTGATCTACACAACTGAGCTAATCTGTCTATATGGTCTCTAAAAGAAATCAAGTCTCTAACTGCCAACCCAAAGGAATAATTATATTCAATCAACACTTACTATGGAAGCTTCTCATTATTTTTGTGACCTTAAGTTTTGCCCTGTAAGAACTGGAAATAGCATCAATCTAAATAAATATAATAGTATCTAAAATGTGTCACTACTTTTTGAGAGATTTTAGTAGTCTGACAACCTATGGTTTTAAAGCCTTTATGTTTTATTTTTCATCTCATTTTAACTTCGTAGCTCAATCAGCATTTTTACCTACATCTGTGTACTTACATATACATAGGTTTATTAAAAAAATAAAGTAGACTAACAACTCCTGAAGTGTGGTTCTAATTTCTACTTCCCTCCTGTATTTCAGCTTATGTTTCGGAGTCCCTGTGAGACATAAAACAAAAATTTTCTTTACATTATTATGTAATTATGTAATAATGTATTTAATTTATAATGCTGGAAAAGGACAGTCACTTTTAGCTGTTACACTGTGCCAAGGAAAGCTCCAATGGTTTCTGTTTTTTGATTCCCATTTTTCTGAGGCAGGGATAAATAGGGTTTTCCCATCAGGGTAAATGGGTAGTAGTTTTATAATTGTATACTACTAGATTTTATAACACAGATGTTTCTTCATCAGTCCTGTCTTGAAATGAAAAGGCAAAATACAAAACCACCAAAAAACCCATCTACTACCAATCTCTACTTTTCAATACTGCTTCTTGAGAAGGCTAGCTTCTGCCAGATGGGGGAAAAGCGCTCTGAATGGGGTTCTGTCAAGGCCACGAGTCTTAGGTCAAGAAAAGGGCTTCGGAGACTGGCCTAGCGACGGTCACTGTACAGCAGATGACAGCGCCCAAGCTCGAGCTTCGGGCAAGGGACAGGTGCCATTTTTTCTGAAAGCTTCCGTTCCCCGTCTGTGAAATGCGACCACTTGTCCCTGCCCGCTTCTCAACAGGAGGATATGAGGGCTAAATGTGCTGGCGTTCATCTCTTTCACATAAATAGAAACTTGGAGCTACAGAATTCCTTCCAGGATATTTAAAACTGCCCAATCAGACTCGTCCCACCCACTCCCTAAAAGCACCCCTCACCGCCTTCGCGCCACCGAGAAGCCTCTGCCATGGGGAACCTGGACAACAACGCCCGCTCGATCAGCCCAGCTCTGCTGCGCCTGCGCAGTAGTCTAGCGGCGCGCTCTCTCTAGCTCAAGCGCCTGCGCGAGCCCTCGAGCTCCAGGGGCTCAAGAGACTCAACAAGTTGCAGGCGCGCGTGCGCACCGAGGAGCCCCCGGCTAGGGCTTAATCTGAGGTGGGGATTGGGCCTGCGGCCTTTGCTTCTTCCACGGCTCGCTTCTGGCGCAAACCAGGCTTTGGGCCTGGGGTTAATCATAAAAATCGTAGTAATTATAATTATTGACTACCTTTAACAGTTACGGCTTCCTTTAGTCTTCACGTCCACCTCCCTGAAAGGTGGGTAGGTTTGTATGTATTTTCAGGCCTGAAGAAACCAAGGCTTTGAGAGGTTAAATAACTTACCGGAAGTACACGGCTGGTCGAGGCAACATCTGCCGGACGCTAAACCCGGAGTTTCTAACCGTGACCTGAGGCTACCGCTGGTGCTTGCAGAAACTAGTTATTATTAATCGAGAGTTGTTGCTGGAAATAGCTCCCACTCCCTTTTGCCCCAGTATGGCTAAAGAAAACCTTAAAATAGAAAACAAACAAAAAAACCCACCTCTGCAGTGATTATGTAAAATGTCAGGCCAAAACAGTAGTCCTTGGGAGCCCAGACCCACATCTGGCGCAGAAATTTTGCAAAGATGATAAAAAAGTTTGTAAACCAGCTATAGAAAAGGCCAAACAAATCTGGTTGTAAATTAAGGCAGCCAAAAGCCCTCCAAGATATGACAGGAAGGATTCTCGTGTCGGTAAAATGGGAATTCAATTCAGAGGCCCCAGGAGGCTACCAGCAAGGAAAACTGCCATCCTGTTTTGAAAGTACAAAATAAAACCACTTTTGTTATTTCCCTGAAAGGGATGTAGAGTGATGTTGATAAATGCTGTTTTTATGTGCAGATAAAAAACAAAACTAGGCCGTACAGTAGTGAGGGTCAAAAACTACCACGATGAAAGGCAAAGGAGAGGCCTAGCAAAAGGCTAACAGCCATTGGTGGAGAGACCTGAGAAAAAGAAAGGGCTACTGTGCTAGCTTAAGAATAGTTTTATAAAAGGATTTGCCCTTTCTGCACTTGGACTCTTAGATGCTCACAAAATTATGCTTTCTAATGTGACAGATATCTGTGCACACTGAACTTGAAATTGTAGAAGGAAGAACACCAAATAGTTATTTGAGTTCGCATTAAATATAGGAATTATACAGATAACCTCTAGAGATTATTCCTGTGTGTCTATTCCACTGAGCTCGATAGACCCAAAGATCTCAAAGAATTGTAGACCTATTCGGTTAAAACAAAATTACAGTTTCAGAAGCAATTCAGTCATGCTTTACGTTATTGTGGTTGTCTTTGAAGTGCAAACCATGGAAAATACAGCTCAGTTTCAGGAGGAATTGACTGAACTGTAAGTGAGCTCCACCAAGAGGACACGGTTCTAGAAAATAATATTGTTGCCCTTTTGGAACTTGTTATTCATAGGTTTTGCTGAGTGTTGCTTAGTATATATACATGTATATAAAACAAGTTTTATTTTAAAGTTTTGGACTTCTGTGAAGAGGAAACAGTCTTTTAAATATTTTAAATTTTATTCTCTTTTGACATAAAACTATGGAACACTCAGATAATGTATACCATGTTAGTATTCCTATAACAAAAACAGGTAGAGTAGTATTTAGAAAGCAGTACCAGTAAACTTTATCTCATTACAAGCATTATTGTGTTGAAAAGGTTGATAATAGTTCATAACTTGTAATTGTCTGACGTATATGATTTAAATGTTAAAATCCCACATTTTAAGATAATCTTCTACACTTACAAACCCATACACCCAGATTTTCTGTAGCCTTTGCAAACTAGAGAAGGAAGTATATAGAATGTGCAAGAAGCCAAAGGATAAATAATGTTATAAATGTATATTAGTTATATTACCTAATTAAAACAACCTGTTAATACAGCTGTGGATGTATTTCAAAAATTTAATTGACTATATTATTATTAATGTAGTTATGTTTTCCAGTGTTGGTAAAGTTATTAAAGTTCTTCACTTTCATAGAGTCCAGATTGAGCCGCTAGACGCTGAAACTCTCCTTCTGGGTTAAAAGCTTGTTTCACATCCAAACCTTTCCCATTCAGTGCTAAATATCTGCTGAAAGTTGGTCGAACACGTAACTTTTTAGGAGCTGGAAGAGTTTGGTTTGGACGGGCTGAAATAGATAAAATAAAAGTTAATTCAGAAAACCCATTCTAAACAAATTGGTTGCACTAGATATTTATTATCAGACAGGAAAAGAAAAACAATCAAAATCGATTATGTGTGGGAAAAAATTCCTCAGAATTTATGCTATGCTGAGATTTGCATTTCTTATTAATCTTTCTGGTTAAGTCCTTTATAACACCTTGGTTGTTAGAATGACAAGGAGCCCTAGTGGCACAGTGGTTAAAACTCTTGGCTGCTAACCAAAAGGTTGGCAGTTTGAACCTATCAGCTGTTCTGTGAGTTTGAGTTGACTCCACGGTAGTGGGTTTGGTTTGGTTTGTTAGAATGACATACCTGTAACATCTAATCTTGTGTTGCATGAGGTCACTCCAGCTTCATTAACTGCAGATACAGTATACCACCCAGCATCTTTCTTGTTTACATCTTTTATCAGTAAAGTAACTTTTCCAGAGTTATCGTGATACAAGCTGAAAAGAAACATTGAAAAAAAGGAAATTTCAGGATTTAATTTTCTTATGAAAACTTATTTGTTATGTCTCTGGCCTACAGAAAAAAGAAAAAAAAATGGAAAATTCTGAGGTTGTATCTAGCCAAATAACCATTGGTTTTCTTGAATTAAATGTCCCCCTTTAATCTTGTTTATGTCATTTATTTTCTTAGCCATCTGTCTTTATTGTTAGTAAAGCTAGACAAATTGAATTTATAAATACATGCCATTTTTAGTGCATTTTGAAGTATATCTAGATTGACCCAAATAAACTCTAGTTAAGTCTAGACGTACTTATCTTACCTTATTCGGTCAGTGTTGAATTGTACCATTTCATTATTTCTTTTCCAGAAAAGCTTTGGTGGAGGTACAGCTGAGATCTGGCATTCTAGTTTCACTGAATCTCCCTCAAAAACTTTTCTGCTCTGTGGTTTGTAGATAAACATTGGTGCTCTTCTATGTTCTTTTGCTACATATTAAGAAAAAGATTGCAAGTATTCAAAATATTGGAAAAAAAGCATTTAATCAAACCAAAGTATTATGAAGTTTGTACATTGATATAAAATTTTAAGAAGTAACAAGATTAGAAACCTATTCCAAAACTTTATGTTTTAGATTCAGATAAAATAATATACAAAGGTACTATATTATTATACCATTCAGAGTTCTAAAACAGTAATGCAATGATGCATTGACTATATAATCATGTTTCATGCAAAGAATTTAATGATGTCTTCATTTATAATTTCATTTATAGAGATGCAGTATGAGTGGTGGAAAGAGTACTGGATGACTTGGTTTAAGTTCCCTATTTGCCCTACCAGGTATGTCAAATTGGGAAACATTTAACTCACCTGAGCCTCAGTTTTATCTACTATAAAATAATACCTAGGTAGTAGTGACTGCTGTACCTACCGCACAAGATTATTGTGAGGATCAATTGAGATAGTGAATGAAGAGGCATTTTGTAAACTATAAAGTAATATGTAAATGTCAGTAATTATTATGATTTTACTTTACATACCTCAGGGAGAAGAGGAAATGATACTGTAGCACTATATCTCTGTCTTTACTGAAGGAGAAATGAGGAGGTTGGACAGGCGGCTGCTAAGATCTCTTTCAGCTCTAACGTTATAGTATTTATGGAGTTATTGGCATAAGAAGGACTTATCCAAAGCTTTTTCTGATTCCCAGCTTAATAGTTTTTCCCTTAAATTGACGCCCTTCAGTATATTATAGAGTAATTGTAAAGATTTTTCACTGATTTTGGTAGAATACAATCTCAAGAAAATTGTCCATTCTTTTACCTGATCAAGATATATACACAATAAATTATAGCAAAATATCTCTTATGCAGTACTTTCTGGTTTAAACCATTATAAATATGATATATTTAAAGTACTTAAATTGGAAAATTTTAAAACAGGACATCAGTTTTATAAGAACTACCCTATTAAAGAAAAATATGAGACATGGAATTTTTGTTACCATACTTAGAGGATGATTTCCTAGTAAAGAGAACATAGTCTAAGGCTAAAAGTTGACATTTACTTTTTGGTTTTAAGCTATGCATAGATTATGACAATTCTGTAAAAACGTGAGTCAGATTGGTTACTTTAGACTGTAGACCGGAGAAATGATTAGACTAAAATTTTCACTTTGGAACCCTACAGTTATACCTAGAAATGCTTATACTACCTTATTAGGTCTCTCTTACATTGTACCATTTATTTCCTTTCAAGAAAAGCTTTGGTGGTAGATCTGTCATTGTAAGTTACATTGAGTTTCCCTTAAAAACATGTTTTTTTGTTCTGTGGTTTATAGATAAAAATTGGTGCTCTTCTGGGTTGCATAGACATTAACCTTAAATACGAAATCCTCTGGGCTTTTTAAAGTTTTATTTTTTAATGCTACTAGATTTTAAAGATCTCTCAAGAATCTCTCTGAAGGCTTACCAAGGACATCCAGCTGCACAGTAAAAGTGGCCTCTCCTGCTCTATTCTTGGCAACACATACATAATCCCCTGCATCTGAGGCTCTGACCACTTCAATGATGAGTGAATGAAAACCTTTCTCAGACACTATCATTTTGTGAAAATCATCTGATTGAACTGGTCTTCCATTTAGATACCACGACACATCAGGAGCTGGAAGTCCATTTACCTAGAAACAAAAACACAAGTAAATGACAAAATTTTAAATATAGCATTGCTAGAACCCATTTGTCCATTTATGAATTTTAGCAGTTCCAGTATCTGAGTGGGTTTGTAATTAAAAACTCAAAGTTGGAGCTCATAAAGGTATTTGCCTTTAATAATTTTTAACAAAACAGAAGGAAATTAAAACCCTTGAAATTAATATGTAGTATTTACAGACTATTTGAAACCACATCTTGCTCTTTCTCATGCAACCTCAGGTTCTTTAAGATCTTTTAGTTACTATAGAACATTAATTTATATTTTATTGCTCTCTCCAAGGAATATGAAAGTCATATGGCTTTTCTGGCTAATGCTGACTGCAGATGAAGTCCCAGAGGCACATATATGTGAGGCTTGCTGCTCTAATGAATAGCCTGTTGAAAAGAGAGTGTTCTTGAGCTATAATTCTGGTTTTTAAATGGCAGTTTGTTTAATGTTTTTATATAAGCCATAACAATTAAGTTCATTCACTAACTTTTATTTGTAAGGAATATGGAAAAACATTTTACAAAAAAAAAGTTCTTCCCCAAAGAGGGTAGTAAAAATGTAGGCTCTTCTAAAGAGCTCTTCTAGTTTGGAGAACTCTTCTAGGTCAAGAGAAAGCAGGGCACCTTGAATTTTTTGATGGAGGAGAATTGAAAATCCTGTTTTTATGACAACTCCACTTCTGTGGAGTATTTATTGGTGGTAGGCACTGTTGTGAGAGCCCTGGTGGTACAGTGGTGAAAATGACACGGCTGCTAACCAAAAGGTTGGCGGTTCAAATCCACCAGCCGCTCTTTGGAAACCCTATGGGGCAGTTCTGCTCTGTCCTCTGGGTCGCTATGGGTCAGAATTGACTCGACGACAATGAGTTTTTTGGTTTAGGCACTGTTGTGATACTTTATACCTATTTACTCAGTTAGTCCTCATAACTTTATAAAGTGGGTACATTTATTATTCTCATTTACTGATGAGGAGACAAAATCACAGAGAGGTTCATAACTTGTTTAAGGTTATAAAGCTGGGAAGTGGCAGAGTCAGGATTCAAACCCAGGTCTGCTTAGCCCCAGAATTTGTGTTCCTATCTACTGTACATACTGCTTCTCAAGCTGTGTGGAAAGCTATGAAGTAGGAAGATGACGTTTTGCAAAACTTAGTATCCCATTGTTAATTTTCTCCCAATGTTTTTGAAATCTTCTCTTACTTTAAAGTCCATTCTGCAGAATCTTCCTTCTTCAATTGACATATTCTCTGGCACTTGAATGAAACGTGGTGGGTAAAATTTCTCCTGGATTGCATCCTGATCATTCACATCTCCCCTTGAAGATGACCTACTTCTACAAAAATATTTTAACAATAACTGTACATAATAGTTGTCATTGTTCTTCCTTTCACACGAATATAATTTAGGCATCAAATTTGAACCTCCAATTCTAACACCCAAAAAAAGACCAGACTTACTGGTCTGACAGAGACTGGAAAAACCCTGAGAGTATGGCCCCTGGATATCCTTTTAACTCAGTACTGAAGTCACTCCTGAAGTTCACCCTTCAGCCAAAGATTAGACAGGCCCATAAAACAAAACTAGACTAAATGGGCATGCCAACTCAGGGGCAGGAACGAGAAGGCAGGAGGGGACAGGAAAGCTGGTACCAGGGAACCCAAGGTCGAGAAGGGGTGAGTGTTGATCTGTCATGGAGTTGGCAACCAATGTCACAAAACAATGTGTGTATTAATTGTTTAATGAGAAACTAATTTGCTCTGTAAACCATCTAAAGTACAATTAAAAAAAAATTGAACCTCCAGAGTCTACTGTTTGATCTGATAGTATAATAACAATGGAGAAAGGCCTTAGTGCTGTATTTAGCTGTGGCATATTTGATGGTTGTTAGAAATTGTAGCAATGTAGAAACAGCTGGTACAAAGTAATACACCTGTATTTCTTTTTAAAAGTGTCAGGAATAGATGAAGAAACTGATCTGTTCAAACCCAGAATACTATTCTTGTGGTCTGTTCTTATCACATGTGGAAAGATTGTATAATTAGGTTTCCATTGTCATGAGAAAGTTGTTTAACATAGAAACATGGTCCTGGTTAATTTGACCAAAATATTTGAAAACTTCCTCTGAGATAGTTCTGATAATTAACATAAAACTTTTGATCATCATCTTGGACATTAGAAAATTCACATTGTTTTAAAGGTAGGCTTGAGGGCTTTATAAATAGTACATTTTTAAACTGAAAACATTTTAAGTACCAAAATATATATTTCTTTACAAAAATTTT
This sequence comes from Trichechus manatus latirostris, assembly GCF_000243295.1. Taxonomy (NCBI): domain Eukaryota; kingdom Metazoa; phylum Chordata; class Mammalia; order Sirenia; family Trichechidae; genus Trichechus; species Trichechus manatus. The sequence continues at coordinate 4,853,319 of NW_004444016.1, read as the reverse complement.
ATTTTTACCTTACTTGTGATGTTGGCACTTGCAGTCGTGCATGTTCTGAGGTGTGCTGCTTGAAATTAAAACAAAGTGAAAATGTTAACATGCAGTTGTTAGCTTGAAATGTAGTAGAATTAAGTAGTTGTAGTTTAAACATTTCTATTTTGTTCTATGATCTACTTCTACATATGTAGTGAAAGTTACATTTGGGCTGTACTTGTACAGTTATGGTTACTTCTATATATTTAGCTTTTAAGCAATTAAAATACAGTATACTATCTTACTACTCTAGCAAAAAAGTCTCAGGACTAATAGGACTAATCAACAGGTATTGATTATTTATGAAAATTACCCAGATTTTGAATTGATAGTGGTTCATTTTTCAGATGACTATTTCATGACAAAGGGTGATGTGCTCCCTGGTCTATTTGAAATGGGAGCACAGAGTACAGATTGTCCTTTAGTAAAACAGGAATAGACATGAAGTCACTAGCATTGGCAGTAGATACAGGGTATTATGTCTACTGCTCAAAAGTGGCACCAACAGCAGTAAACACACATTAGACTGGAAAATACTTCCCTTTTTAGCTCATGGCACAAAACTGATGGACGCCATGGAAGATATGTGTTGAGCTATGAAAAAACTTGGGAAAACAGCATTAATTACTTTCTGCTTAATAAAGATATATTGAGTTTAAGCAAATGTCTTTAAGGATTTACATTTCAGCACCAGAAAAATTTTTTTTTTAATTTGAGAATCAAATCAGGAATTGATGAAAATTGTCATGGAATTAATTAATGAAATATTTATTCAATTCCTATTTTGATTATTTCACTGCATTTGGTGAGATATGAAGTGGAAAATACAGTCTCTGCCTCCCAAACAACTGAAATACATCTGTATAGGAACACAGAATATCTGAGTACAAATAATTTATTTTGAGATATATCTATTTGGCTAACGTATTTTGTTTTAAAACAAAATCTTGCAACTCTGTAACAACAATTTTTGCTAGCCTTAAAGTTCTCTAGGCGTCCCTGGTGGTGCAAACAGTTAACATGCTCAGGCTGCTAACCAAAGATTGGAGGTTCAAGTCCACCCACAGGTGCCTTCGAAGAAAAGCCTGGAAATGTACTTCTGAAAAATCAGCCATTGATAACTATATGCAGCACAGTTCTACTCTGACGCACATGGGGTCGCCGTGAGTTGGAACTGACTCATCAGCAACTAGTTAAACAAAATGTCAAAACAACTGAATAGTTCAGTAATCAAACAAATCCACTGATTTTTTTTGGTAAAAAATAAAATTAATCCAGTGAAAACTCAAAATACCCTGATTAAGTGTTTTACTTTTTTCTATAGCGGAGGTGATATTTCATTTATACCATAGTTCGATGACATATTTGTATTATTTAGATACGATGTTTGAAATGTACATTAAAATGTAAGATTTATCTTTTCTGATTTCATAGTGATATGTTATTGTTGCTATCTTTTTTCTTGGTATGATAACCTTCATTTTAAAGGTATTAAAAAATGAATGAGAAAAACAGTACAACTTTGCCCTTGGAATCGTATACTGTGTTCTTATAAGATAAGCCATCATCAATAGAATGTTGCTTTGTGTTATTTCTGCCAATAGAGTTAGGTTTGTGTCTTGTTCTTCTTGTAATCTCCGTACAAGTCCAGAGCCCAGCACGTAGTAGGGTGCTTCATATTCATATAAATTAGTTGAACGAGTGAATGAATACATGAAATGATCAGTAACCAAAAAGATTAAAATTCTATTTTCAGTTTCTAGTTACTTATTCTGATAGACCCTGCTCCATCATTTTTAGTTGGTCTAGTGCCATTTACCAGAAACAAAAACTTTATTTTAAGCTTCCTATGCTTGGAAGTTTGGAATTCTTGAGTGCCCAGCTTCTTCCCTCTGGTTCCCAGTTTCTTGTAGGCTTATTGGGAGGGAATGAAAGGTAACCAGAGAAGGAAGACAGAAAGAGCAGTAACACTTTGGTCTGCCTCCCTAACTGTCCATTTCTCTTTGGGGTTAAGTTTACTTGTTAAAATTAACTTGGTTAGGCACAGGCCTGTGGGAATTTCACATTATGCCCTGCATAAAGTTAATCCCTTCTTGGAAAGAATGCTTTTGTTAATTTTAGAGCCATTCTTAGAACCATTACTCAATAGATTTTTTTTTGATAGGAAGCAATTTTGGATACAGGAACATGACAAAAGGAGTTGGATGTTTCATTGATACCACAAGTATAGTTTAAAATATTGAAATGATAAACAGCTTATGAGAAAAGGTTATGATTACTTTGGTTTAGAGTTTCATCTTCTGTCCTGTTGAAGATCCCAATTCACGAATTCTCTTTTAATCCAGACATAGTAGAGTCCTAGGTCTAATGAACCCCTAAATGTCCAGATTAGTAGTGTATAATTTAGCTTTCTGGTGATTTGACTTTTTGACATTTCATATCTAGATATTAGAAAATACCAGAAAATGGGGTAAATTTTTTATTTATCTACATATTTCAGCCTATCATGGCCCTTATATATCTAATGGAACATGGAGGGAATTGACTTAATTCAAATGCTATTTATAAGCATTTAGAAAATTGAACAAAAGAAAAGTACTCCAGTTAGATAAAGATTATTTAATTTACCTGTGGTGAATCTTGTGCCTCATTGTCATTTTGAGCTTGAAATACAGCAGCTGCATTCTGTGGTCCTAGCAATCTGCGAGCCATCTTCTCCTCATATGTTAGCCGCTTTAAAGAAATGAGTCATTAAGGAGATAGTCATGGTTTTACCTTAAAGCTACCACTCTAAGTCGGAACTCCAGAGAACTATAATTCTATCTGTTGAATTATAGATATTGTCAAAAAACTTTTTCTTAGTGATACAGCGTTTTCCTTTTGTTCTAGTGGCACTTCCCTCATCTGTAGTAAAGATTCACTTAGGCTTTCTTTTCACTTCTAGGAAAGTCAGGCACAGTCACTCTTAAAGAAGCCTCTCCCAAGTAAAGGGAAATTCTCCCCCCCTTTTTCTGCATTTTCCAGTCTACTCTGTCTTCAAATATGGTACTGCATGTTGCACATTCAGAAGTAGCTTTTATTAAATGAACACTGAATATTAGTATTAATTTCTAATTGAAAGCAGTGTAATATATAGGAAAATTTGGCAATGGATATGTTATAACAGTATTTGGATTAAAAGCATATGTAGTACTGTTGGGAATTTCAAAAATAAGTGACTGCACAGTAAGTGTTACATAATAAGAATGACAGCTATAATTATTTTTCTATCAATATTATACACCAAAGTACACAAAGAAGCTCGGTTAATAGTATTTCCCATTAGTATCTGGCTATCAGACATATTTTATACGAGAGTAATATTTAATACAGAAAAAAATCATTCAGACTGATTTGCTTCATTCTTTTACTAATGAATGCCTAAACATGATTTCATGCAGAGAAATGTGGAATAAGACCCAAATATTCCCTCTTTTTAAATAATCCTATCCCTTGTTGATTATATGGACTAACTTTCTTATTCAGAATAGATTTTATAGCTTAATTGGCTTTTTGTACAAATTTAGATATCTCGCGCACTTGATTTCCATTGTGAAGAAGGCTGTCCTTGCATTTCAGCTTTCTTTCCAAATCTTGAATCAAAGCTTCTTTTGATCCTTGTATTTCATGGTCAGGAGTCCTTGGTGTGGGCTTAGCATTTGCAGTTTGAGATGGCTTAGCATTTACAGGTTGGCCATCTGAGGGTTGTTGATAGCTTTAAAAAGGAGAAAAAAAAGATTTTTTTTAAAAAGTCTTTTGAGTAAGATGTGGTATCTAAAATAGAATTGGCCTCATTTTGTAAATCATTTTTAGATAGGTTTTAGATTTCTTAGTACTACTAGTGTTATTAAAAACATTAATTGCCCTAATAACAGCCAAGAAGGATTTTATAAGAATGATTACCAGCTTTTTTCCTTTCTTATTCTTGGCAAGTGAAAATTCAGTGACAGGAAGAATTTAGGTTAGATGTAAGAGGAATGATGTCTTTCTTTGAAGCTCTTCCTAAAGAATCTGAGAGTAAGTGATAGTCTACCTAATGGCAGTTTGAGAACTCTTCCAATCTTACAAATGAATTTCATAAATTTGATTTATAGCTATGCTGGAGCTGGCTCACATGGGCTTGAGAGAGTTGATTTTTAGCATCTCTTCCCAGCTCCCTGTGATCTAATGTTGATAGCTTGAAATTGGCAGTGATGGGGACATTTATACCAGGAAAATCAGTAAATGCCACAAATCACGGCTCCTTCCTCCAGAGCTAATTGCTAAACTTTTATCACCACACCAATAGTGAATATTCTGTTGCTTTGAATGGAGTCTATAGTTTACGCAGTCTCTGGTTTTCCTATTAATTTCCAATTCATATTAATTTCATGTTATTCTAGAAAATCCAAGTATTGTACAACATAAGTAATTTAAATAACAAATGACTTTTAAAGTAATGACATTTCCTTTAGTGTTGCTGAATTGATTTTAAGGGAAGGAAAGGGACAATTAGAGGAGGAAGGAGAAAGAAATACAAACTGCAAAAAGGGGTTTGAAACAAAAAGAAGGCAAATTTGAATAGTAATTGGCGAGTTTGGTTCAAGTCTTTATTCCAAATTCTGATCCTAAATTTTCTTCTAAAGTGTCCTTGCCCTTCCCAGAATTTCCCTCTTAATTCTGATAGAGGGCAGGGATGATATTAATGAGCCCTGTATTTTTAGATCTGTTAGGTGGCTCACATTTTTCACAGTGCTTTGTTCAGTTATTCTAGGGCCCTGAAGGTGCTAGTTTATATTAATCTGTTTAATGTGAGAAACTTGGACACTACCCTCAATGAATGTGTTACCATTATCATAATAAATGTTCTCCATCCAGACAAGACAGCCTTCATCTGTTCTCTGACATGTTCCTATCCACTTGTTCTCCATGATCACTGAAAGGACTTGTGAGCCAAGTGGAAATGTATCTTCTCTGAGTGGAGCCAGATTTTTTATTTTTGCTTGCTTTGGGGACTTGTTTAATAATCACCAGATTGTTAACATGCTAAAAGAAAAAGGGTGTCTTACTGTTCATTGTGGTATCATCTCTATCCACTAACACAAAGCCTGGTCATAGGAGATACTATATGTTGAGTATAAATGAATGAATGTTTTTCATTGTATTCAAGAAGCTCTGTATCGGAAGTTGATGGGTTGATTCGACTCATAGCGACCCTATAGGAAGAGTAGAACTGCCCCATAGGGTTTCCAAGGCTGTAATCTTTATGGAAGCAGACTGCCGGATCTTTCTTCCACTGAGTGGCTGGTGGGTTTGAACTGCTGACCTTTCAGTTAGCAGCTGAGTGCTTAACCACTGTGCCACCAGGGCTCCTTAGGGCTCTTTAGGTCTGCAAAAAACCAAAACAACCAAATCCATTGCCATCGAGTCGATTCCAACTAACAGCAGTCCGGTAGGACAGAGTAGAACTGCCCCATAGGGTTTCCAAGGCTTTGTGGAAGCAGACTGCCTACATCTTTTTCCGGTGGAGTGGCTGGTGAGTTCAAACTTCAGACCTTTCAGTTATCAACTGACTGTTTAACCACTGCACAACCAGGGCTCCTGCATTAGGTCTGCAAGGTTGTTTATATTAATCCCTCACTAAAGTTTGATTTGTCCAACTAAGTAAACAGTCAAACCAAGTGTTTAAGTAGTGAGCTTTTTCTTCTTCTTCTTTTTAACGTTGAATTTTCAGGTCAAAGTGGCAAAATTCCTTTGGGCTTATGTATTTTGTATTTCTCCAACTCTACGAAGTTATAATACCCTTTTTGGCTTTTTTGCCCACACCAGCCTACCATCTTTATAAAAGTCACATGTTTGTTAAAGTGAATTAGCATTAAATAATTTTTTCAGGCCTTCATAATATAACATAATATGTCTGAGAAATTCTGAAGGATTATCAAAACCAAGCCTGAGTCACTTTATTCACTGAATACCCCCATTATTACCAGTTTAGGTGACTTAAGTGTTAGGACCTGATACTTGCTCATATTTATAAACTAATATTTGCACACTGCTTTATTTTTTCTATCAGTAATCATCCAAATCCTTAATTTTGTTACAGATCAGAAAACGGAGTCACTGAGCAGGTAAGTTACTTACTGAATTCCGCGCAGCAAGCTTTTGGAAAGGAATAATTAGAATTAAAAGAGTTTCCCTCAATTTCCAGTCTGTGGTTTGATCAATTGAATAAATGCTTGTCTAAGGGCTTTCCACTGAGGAAAAGCTACATAAAGCTTTCAAACTTCTCTAGGTCAGAATCAAAGGATTATTTTAGAAGACAGGGCAAAGTTAAGCCTATCATAACAATGAAAGAGTTGTGCACAAATGTTCAAAGGGCCAGAGCTTTTCACCCTGTACAGCTGGACATGGAATGGGTATCAAGTGGCTATGGGAAGATTAAAAAAGTTATCTGTAGTTGCTGAAAATGGAACAGCTAAAGCTGAATCTTTAATCTCTGGTTTGGGGACCTCATATGCTTTATTTCTTATCTTCTCTACTGTTGCTTTTCTTCCTCTCTTCTTAGGTATGTGCACAGAGCTACGTATGTGTTTGAGGCTCAGTAAATACTTGTTTGATAACTTGATTTTCTGGGCAGGCATTTGGAATAGAATTGAAAGACTTTACTAAGAAAAAGATTATAATCAGAAAAAGTTATTTTAAATTGAAAAATGCTCATTATAGGAAATTTGGAAATAATAGAAATCTTGATGGAAAATGATCATCTAGGTAAAATGTACCTGGAAAAATTTCTCATATGTAATAATGAGTATAATGGGAATTTGGAAGAGAAGAGAGAGTGGGCTGTAAATCCTTTAAGGCATTCTTTTAAAATATTAGGTCAGACCTGTGAGATTGCCGTTTTTGTAGGTCAGTTGACTGTCAGCCGTTTTATTTATTATTTAAAAAAACTTTTTTTTATTGTACTTTAGGTGAAGGTTTACAGAACAAATAGTTTCTCACTAAGCAGTCAGTGCACATATCGTTTTATGATATTGGTTAACAACCC
>NW_004444016.1:4809054-4846129 GCF_000243295.1 Trichechus manatus latirostris | reverse complement strand
TATACATAGCCAAAGATACACCATTTCAAAAATTTCTACATGTACAATTCAGTGACATCGATTACGTTCTTCCAGTTGTGCTGCTGTTCTTACTATCCTTTTGCAAATTATTCTATCACTTGTCTTCAACTCACTGTCCGCTAGGCTTCCCATCAAACCGTTTGAATTGCTGTTGTCAATCTGATCTCACATAGATAGTTCTTTTTTTTTTTGTACTTTAGATGACGGTTTACGGAACAAAATAGTTTCTCATTAAACAGTTAGTACACGTATTGCTCTATGACAATGGTTAACAACCCCACGACATGTCAACACTGTCCTTACTCATCCTTGGGTTCCCTATCACCAGCTTTCCTGTCCCCTCCTGCCTTCTAGTCCTTGTCCTTGGACTACTGTGCCTCATTAGTCCCGTTTTGTTTTATGGGGCTGTCCAATCCCCGGCTGAACAGTGAACCTCGGGAGTGACTTCACCACCGAGCTAAAAGGGTGTCCGGGGGCCATACTCTCAGAGTTTCTCCAGTCTGTCAGGCCAGTAAACCTGGTCTTTTTTTGTGAGTTATAATTTTGTTCTACATCCTTCTCCAGCTCTGTCCAGAACCCTCTGTTGTGATCCTGGTCAGAGCGGTCAGTGATGGTAGCCAGGCACTATCTAGCTGTACTGGACTCAGTCAGGTGGAGGCCTTGGTAGCTGTGGTCCATTAGCCCTTTGGCTAATCTTTTCCTTGTATCCTGTTCTCTTCATTCTCCCTTGCTCCCAAAGGGATGAGACCAGTGGAGTATCTTAGATGGCGGCTCACTGGCTTTTAAGACCCCAGACACTACTTACCAAGGTAGAATGTAGAACATTGCCTTTATAAACTGTTATGCCAGTTGAGCTAGATGTTCCCCGAGACCATGGTCCCCACACCCCTCCGCCCAGCAATTGTACAAGTTGTGCTGGCTTCCCCAGTGACTGTCAGCAATTTTAAATGGTTCAAGCTAATATCTATAGGATTCTGACAAATATTTTTGGCTTTCCTGATTTTTATTTTTAAAAATATTGAAAAGGTTTCTTTGCAAGTTGAATTGCTGTAGTTGAATTGTTAATGTTAGCCCTCTAAGTTTCCAGAGTTGTTGCCAGTAGAAATTTCTAGAAAAATTGACCTAGAGAAGACCGAGAAATTATCAAGAATTTCGGAGAATCTGTTAATAATCCTGCAACAAAATATATTTCATCAGACAGTTTGTGTAGTGCTTCTGATTTAATTCCCTGATGTTCTAGCCAAGCTAAGGAATAGGGAAACTGATAGCCCTAAGTTTGCCTAAGCACAAAGTATTCAGTCCATGTTTTAAAAAAAGCACAACCACTGTGTCCACTGTATCAGGTTCTCCTAGGGCAGTTTTAGGGTTGTGGAAATAGTACCTGCTTGTGTAAGACTGCAGGTATTCTTCCCTGTGTTTAGATCAGCCCAACCAATTTGAATAGTGTGGTTTTAATTACCAAAGGAAACCTTAAGGTCATAAGTCTTCATCTGTTCAAGCCTTCCTTCTGATCATAGTGAGAAACATTCATACACCTTAATGTCTGAATCCCAGATTTTTTTTTAGTCAAGTGGATCTGGGGAAAATGGATAGGGAGAAAAGACTAAGAAACTTAATAGTCTCTGCTTGTGTGAGAGGAAATCCTAGCTGAAGAAGAGCAGATAGGTGTTGTTTGTCTCAGCTGAGCCCAGAACCAGAGGAGTTAAATTTGCAGCGTGAGGAACTTAGCTTAGAACCAGTTCTCTGTTCTTGAGTGTCTTAGAAATCTTTTTTTTTGGTAAGTTGAAAAATAATAGGTTAAGTAATTGTATGTAGTAAGAAGTTATTTGAGTTCAGCTCAGCCTGGACACTGTAACAATGAGTCAGATGATCTTTCACTGCCACTACCCTCATTCAAGGTCTTCTTGGAGAACTATGGAATGAGACCTTGAGGTCACATTGCCTTTTTAGATAGTGAAGAGTAAACTGCAGTATACCACCAAAACTCAGATGTAAGATCACTATACATGCAAGTGTATATCCACATATATATTTTTAGAAACTCACTTACTTGGAGTCCACAGTGGAAAGTATTTTACTGCTACCATAATCAGGCTGTGATGGTAATATTGAGCTGAGGAAGCTGGCTGGGGACTGGTTATAGGTGGCTGCAACTCTTTGGCCTGGGTTGGAGCCAGTGAACTGCTGGGGAGAAGCAGGAAAAGCTGAGGAGGACATGGTGATGTGAGAGCTCACTCTTGAGGAAGCAGAAAATCTTTGCTCTGTGCTCTGGTGGGGTTGGATGGTAATGGAAGACTGTTTGGTCTGGCTAGAGAAGCTGGAAGTTTCCGGTCTAGGAGGCTGCAGTCTGGAGCCACATGGGTTTTGGGACTGAATGAAGTGTTTTGGACGTTCGTAGTTAAACATGTTTAGCTGGTATATGGAAGATGAAGGCAAGTTATTAGTATAATGATTTGCCCCTGGAGGGATGGGGTCCTGAACTTGGGGCTGCAAGCCTGGAATTACGGAAGGTCGCAAGGAATCAGAAGCAACCTTGGTCTGCCCCTCCTTGTTGAGATCCTGGGAATACTTTGCTTCTGGCTTTGATGAATTGGGCTTCTCTTGAAGAATATTGTTCCTTCAAAAGGAGAAAATGATTAATATAAGTCACGATATTTGTTTAAGCAGCAGTACTGTTATTTAACATCTTTAGGAGCTTATATGCTTTTAAGGTGGCCTCAAGGTGGAACTTTCTTGGCTTCTAGACTTCCCCTTCCTTTATCTCTGTCTTTGCACAAATGACTTTTTCCCATAGAATGAAAAAAAGGATTCATTAGTTTGTGTTTGTCCCTGTGTGATTCTTAAGAAAGCATGCTCAGGGACTTCAAGATGTAGGAATGCAAAGTTGAGTTTTCCAAGTGATTATTTATAAAAAGAAATTCTGTGATGTTGCTCAGTTTGATAGTTTTATGGTCTCATGATTAGCTTTTGCCCAGAGGCCATAGTTTCATTAACCACAGAAATTTCATGATTTAAAATTAATAGCAGTTAAATAACATTTCAGCTTCTGTTCAGTCTTAATTCTTCTGCTCATTAAAACAGGTTAATAGACCTGATACATCAATTAATTCATGTCTTAGTGATCTGTGTTGAATCAAATCTTGGTAAAACAAGGAAAGCAATATGCTTCTTCTATAAAGAACATTGCTTTAATGTCTTTATTTATTCCTTCACTTTTTTGCAATTTCACAAAATAGACTGAACAACTATAATTCGCCGTTGTCAACTTCGAGTGGAATCTTTTTATCGTACAATTCACTGTCTCTTTATTGTGCCTTAATTCCAGATTGACCATAGTACCAAACTAGATGATAAATTAGGAGTGTGAATGTGTGTGTATGTCTGTCTGTGTTACTGACTACTTTCTAGAGCCATTTGTAAATTTTTCTGAAGTTTTAGATAATACATTCTGGTTATTAGTCTTCATGTTCTCTTAATTATTTATTTGTATTTTTGTTATTTTACCTATTTAATATGTATTTTAGACTAATTTCTAAGTTATTTTAGCCCCTCTTTTACTTTTTCTTTTGAAATGGCAAACAGGAAGTACAGAAGTAAGGCAACCCTGAAGCTAGCCTATATCTTACCAAGAAAGGGAGGGTGCCATTTCTTTCTCAGTGAATTCTGCCATGGCCCTCCTGCCTTCCTACAGTGGATCCCTGTCATTCCTTAGATGAATAATTTGCCACTAAAATCAGCCTTTAAGGATTATATTTGCCTCTTACTTCTTTCATTAATATTAGCAGGGCTCCATGGTAAACCTAAGTAGGACTATATACGTAGACTTACACACAAAAACTAGCCCTATAAATTATTGTAACATGGGTCCTGTCTTTATTCACATATCAAGTAATTTGGTTAAAAATACATTTAGTTTGTTTTACACAATATAAATCAACGCTGAGTTAATGATAAATCAAAATTTTAACTGATAAAATTAACCAAATTGTTTTCATCAAGTCTTGTGATTTTTAAAGTTCCTATCTTAAATAAAATATCATTGTTAATGAAACTTTTTCAGACCAAACAACTTCATTCTAAGGTTGTGTACATAGATTTGACTTAAATTAAAGCTAGCAGTTATAGGAAAGAACAAAAATACAAACAGCCAAGAGAAAAACTCTAATGGGGGAAAAATCACACTTAAAAAGTTGTATATTCCTTAATTTCAAGTTTATGGATATAAGCCCCTTCATCCACAGTGCATTTCAGTAATGAACTACATTAGGCTTTTAAATTGTTGGGGAAAAACATCCAGAAGGAGGCTTTTAGATCTTCTCAGAAAAGACTGTATTTGAAGGCAGATGGTTTTGTAGCTATGAGTTATATTCATTCCATTGCAGAACCGAATCCAGAGTTTGGTTCTTACATTCCTTTCTGGGCAGGCGAATTATTCAGACTAATTTCAAATGGCAAAAAATAAACTGTTTAAGAAATAGTAAATATTTTTCAGAAGGATTTCCTATTTTTATATATATGATCAGAATGTTACCTATCTTGTACATTTCGGTATTGGCCTCTATAATTAACAATTACTGATACTTTTTAAAGCTCAATTAAAAACACACAGTCTTTCAGAAGTTTCGTTTCATTCATATCTCAGTGAAATTTTATACAGACATTTACACAGGTAACTTTAAAAGGCTTTTCTTCATGTTTGTAGTGCTGTACAGCAACTCAATTCTGTAATAGATTCTATTATATGACAGTATGTTTTATTCCAAATTATATTACATAAATTTCGAAGGTTTTAAAAATAAACTACTGCCCAGTCTACTATTTAAAAAGTCTTAACCTTTTTTTCCTATCTTTAATATAGCACAGACTTACAAAATAACTGAGAGGATATTTTGAAGCCATAGGACATCACCACATTACAGTCAGATCATTGTCAAGGAAAAATGATGATTTAAAAATAATGACACACAACTACCTTTTCCTCTACCCTTTCTATAGTGATTTCCAGTTTCAGTGGAGTGAATAAGTCACTTTCTTTTCAAATCTTTGTATAATACCATTACGATGTTGTGGCTTTCAGACTATCTGAAGATCACCTTTGTACACACCGCTCTGATTTGGGGGAGGGGGGAACCAAACAAACAACCAAAACCCAAAACTGTAGCAGGAATAAAGAAGACACTTACCCGTAGTTCCAGAGGGTGCCAGCTGGGTTTAACCCACTATTGAAGGGAAGGAAGAGGCATCCTCTTCCCTCACAGCCTAATCTAGTGGCTCTGTGCTTAATATTATAGCACTACTGACTTTAATCAGCTGCCAAACAGTGACATCTGATGTGCTTGCCTGTCCATCTACCTATGCTGGCATGTCAAAGTAAGAGTCCACAATCTAAACAATATCTCAGATGTCTTAGTGATATTTAAGGAGTGGGATTACATGGATTCTCTTGTAGGCCTCTTTATTTTAGACATGAATTTTGACTATGAGCTTTAGTGAGTTTATGTAGGGGGAAGTGCAGTGAATTGGGAAGTGGGGAAAACTATAAAGAAAACTGTTTCTTTATTGTGGTGAGTGCTTTGAATCTTGCCTGTTGAAGAGAGAAGAACTAAAAGAGAAATTGTCAGTATTCTAAGACTGAAGTTCTTCTATCTAGAAAGACTTTTCCAGAGATAAGGCCGGTAATGGATGAGCTCCAAATTGATTTGTATTGAATAACCCTTTATCTGAAGATTGTGTGTGTGTGTGTGTGTGTGTGTGTGTGTGTGTGTTTCTCTCTTGCCAAATGAGAGTAGGGACAGAGGGGAGTTTAAGCAGTTTGTTCTAAGAAAGGACTTGTGGTCTGGGCAAAGGCAAAAGCAGGGTCATATTGATACGTCATTGGAAAGGTAGGGGGGTGGAAACACATGATTTGTTTTATTTTAGCAAGTTTTCTGACTCTGTATCACATATGCCCCCTTCACTCAGTACTTATATTCTAAAGGAGCTTTGAAACACTTAAGAAACAACCAACCAAATAAGCAATCTATATACAATTAGGGCTCTGTCTATCAAAGCTCTTTCATCTCCCTTCACTCCTAACAGTTATACAGTTTCCTTTCTCTTTTTGCCGTGGAGACCATCTTGGTACTTAGGGTTTCACTTTTGTGTAGGGAGATAAATAATTACAGAGGAAGAAACCTTCAAACAACAAAAAAGGTGGTATAGTGAAGTGGGTGGTGTGAGAATTAGGCCAAACGAGTGGAATTATCTCCGTTTAGTGGTTTCTGTTTTGGTACGGTTCTGTTGTGTAAAGTGTATCTGTTTTTTCCCCTCCCTCATAGGGTCACTATGAGTTGGAATTAATCCGACGGCAACGGGTTTGGTATGGTTTTGGTTCATGGGTACCCTAATCTTGATTTAATTACCATGTACATTAGGGTCCAAAAATGTAGATGTTTGAACACATATGAGCCATATCAAATTCTTCACAAGTGACTTTGTAGGTGTGCTTTCCATTGGTGTTCAGAGAAGGTTTGACAGTTGCCACCTGGGCACACAGCCATTACGTACGTAGTAGAAAAAGCACGCTAGACTTGGTGAGTAGGTGGTTGCCAGCAAAGTCTCATTTCAGGAGTCCCCCAAAATATTTCTCCACGTCTGCTGGCTGATATTTCAAATTCCATTACTAGGAACAAAACCTTTCTATCCAAATTAGAATTCTTTATAGACTTAAAATGCAAAGGACAATAAAAATAAAAAGAATAGCCAACACGTATAGCACTTACTATGAGCAAGGCACTATTCTAAGCATTTTAGATGTGGTATATGTCATCGATATTTGGTTCTTTTCTGATTACAGGGTTTAATTAGGGCAAGGAGGAGGAAAGATTAGATTTGAGGTCCCTTTGTACCTAGAAGTATTGGATACACTCCACTGGCCCAATAGGGAAGATGTCCAGGACAAACTGGTAAATCTCCAATTTTGCCTAGAACAGGTTCTAAACGTACCAGAGTTGAGGAAGAATTTTAGTTCCACTTATTCTTTGTTCTTTAAACTTTCCCTCTTCTTTTCCCTAGGGTTTTGTAAGACATAACATCAGTTGCAGTGTGATAGCTCCATGGTGCATCAAGATGGGGTTTTTGCTACAATAAGGGGATCAAGGTTCTCTTTTATGACCCTGTTCCCAGTTGTTAATGGTCAGTATTTAATAATCCATTATGAATCTGTTTATCTTCTCTTTAATATTTGTTTTGCTTTTTTGAGTGATGTTTTGTTTCTTCACAAATGTGGCTATTTGATTGGTTTAGTTGCTTATTTAAGAAAAATCACAGAACCCTAAAACTAAAAGATTGATTAAGATGTCAGATGGGAGAACCATATTCCAGCCTGCCCCCAGAGGCAACTTTTTTTTTTTTCATTTTTGTCTCTAAATTATCAATAAGGTCCTTTGGTAAATCATTTTAATGCCCCACAAAATGTACTATCTAACCGAAACCTTTCTTGTTACATGTTAAGGGAATTCCTTCTTGTCCTATCATGGATGGAAATGGGATAGCTGTTTTACTGTCACTCTTCCTGTATAACCCTTGGTTTTTTTGTTTTTTTTTTTTTTTTAATGTGAAGTATATATGCTACCGTAAAAATAGTGCTCTGAATTTTTTCTAAAGTCAGGTCAGATGTATATCACCTCTCATTTCTGCTTTATCAATTGAAAAAGAAAATGTCACATTGAGGATAAAAGAACTAAAAATTGAAGAAAGTTTATTTTCAGGTTACATGTAATTTACTGTGATTATGGAAGTACTGCCTTGACATATAGTGAAAGGAAGTTCTACTGTAGTGTTTGTAACTGGAAATATCCAGTCTAGCACTTGACTCAATCTTTTATTTTTCTCAAGTAAGAAATAATAATAATGAGCTCCACTGGATTTAGAGTCAAACAGTAAAATGATAATATTAATTTGGCTAATGCTCTTCAACTTTCTAGACACATTAACTTTCTTATTACTTACGTTGGAGACCTGATGTGAGTGTCCACTGTGCCACATACTTGCTTAATTAACAAGGTTAATGTCTAACCTTAGACGAGTTACTTAATATCTCTGTGCTTCAGTTTAACTAATTGAAAATGAAGATAGTACCTGGTTTACCAACCTAAATCACAGGGTTTCTGAGAGACTCAGATGAGATGAGAATTCATATAATGAACTATTATGTGAGTATAATGTATCTCCTATACTAGATTAAATTTTTTTCTGAGGTAGAGACTGATTACTGTATATTTACCTTTCCTAGTATGGGTTAAGAGGTATGGCTGCTAACTAAAAGGTTGGCAGTTTGAATCCACCAGCCACTCCTTGGAAACCCTATGGGGCAGTTCTGTTCTGTCCTACAGGGTCATTGTGAGGTGGAATCTGCTCGATGGCAACGGGTTTGGTCTTTTTTTCGGTTAATGTAGTGTAGCTCATAGTAGATACTTGGTAAAAACTTGTTAATTTTAATGGAACTTTACCAGATAGTTTTCCCTACAGATGATTTTATTAAAGAAGATGGGGCTCTCCCATAAAAGATACTATATTATAAACTCAGTCTTTTTAAGTCTTAAAGGCTCGGTGCTAAACACAGTCCGTCTACAGGTACTGACTAAGAAAAGTTTTAGGCCATCTTTCCAAGGCAAGCTTAGCCCAGAAACTGACAAATATATAGAATATGCTTAACAGATGTTTGCTGAATAAGTTGCAGTCTTATCATGGTCCCACACATGCATTTTTTTTTTTTATTGACTTCGGTAGGAATCTTTTATAGGAGTAGCTACTTCTCAGGCAACAGGAGAACCCAGAAGTTAAAGGGTTTCCAGAAGACCAACTCAGAAATCACAGTCAGGCTGTTATTGGAGAGATGATGATGCTGATGAAAAAACAATGCAGTAATAGAGTATTCAGTGAAATAATAGCTACTATTGAGCACTTACTATGTACTTCACATACATTGTTCCAGATCTGTTAATCTCCAAAGTATAAACTCTTTCCCTTACTGTCTTCATTGCAAGAAAGATTTGCAGAAGTACCTATGCCAAGATCATGGAAGTATGAGGAACCAGCCCTCATCAATACGAGCCAGTCTTCTACAATTTTAGTTGTTTGTAGAATGAGAAGCTTGAAGTAGATGACCTCTGATTCCTTTCATCTATATACATGATATATTTTTCTCACTTCATAGGCCTAAATATTACTCAAGAAATCCCTTCTTAAAGAGGATTCCAAGATCTTTTTACTGTGTAAGTAACTGAGGTTACATTTAGTTATATTAGTAAGTAGTCAAGAATGCTAATTTACGAAGTTTTACTAAAGGTATAATTTTAGGCTCATAAAATATTTAGGGGGCTACATTAGATATTGTTAGAACAAAAATTTTTAAATGACTTTTTGCATCAAGTTTTAGGGGTGTTTTTGTAATCAGTATTTTGGTTTGAGATTTGTGTTTGGGGGAGTGAGTGAGGGGAAGATGGATTGTGTTGTTTCAAACATAGCTGGTTGGCAGATTCACTTACTGAATTATTTTTCCATTTTTACTTTGTCCTTTAAACACAAGGACAGTTCTGTCCGTATTTTAAGGCTGGCCATGAAGAAGCTGGTATTACAGAATGTTTTACATACATTCATTGAGACAGAAGACTAAATTCTATTTTGGGAAAAGAGTCCATTTCTTCAAAATCTGGTGCCATTTCAATATTAAAGATTTTTTTTTTTTTTTAATGTCGTCTGTAAGAAACCCTTAAATGTGGACCTAAGCACATAAATTACTATTCCAGTCCAGTGGGGTGAAATGCATGATGGAGGATAAGGGACAGCTGATGAAGTTACAGTGAATTTGTCTCAGAACGTAAGCTCACTGAGGGCTGGAGCTTTGTCATGGTCACTTTTGTATCTGCAGAACCAAGAAGGACTTGTTGAATGAATGAATATTAGATCCGTCTCCCCTTACCATTGTGGTTGTAGCTTAGAAGAATTTTCATGGATGGTGCAGAAATCCTCCTCTGAAACCTGGATCTCATGTTCGGTGTGATTGACTGGTTCAGGAATAGTTGGCATAGGATTTATTGGGGTAGTGGCTTGCTTTCTGTCCTTTGTGTAGCTTTCACTGCTCCAGGCAAAGGAGGTCAGTTTTGGGAAAAATTTCCTCATAGGTAACTTTGGAGAATTCTCTGGTTTCTCTACTTTTCCTTCTGAAAAATATGATTAGTCAGTGGTTCAGATAGAAACACAGAATCTTCCTCTCGGCTCAGGGCTGAATCCTGAAGAGTAATTACCTGGGGAAACAAAGAGCCTCGCTGCAGAGACTGCAGTCCCAGCCTCATTTTCTGCAATGCACCTGAACTCCCCAGAGTCTTCAGGAAATACTTCTGTGATGATCAAGGTGCAAACTTCCTCTGGAAAGGGAAGAGGTTCACTTGGTCAGCATATCTGGATGCGCAGAATTTAGAAAGCAAACAAACAAATAGTTGGGGAGGAGAAGTTAAACCAAAAAAAACCCAAACCTGTTGCTGTTGAGTCGATTCCTAGCAACCCTGTAGGACAGAGTAGAACTGCCCCATATAGTTTCCAAGGAGCTGCTGGTGGATTCAAACTGCCAACCTTTTGGTTAGCAGCTGACTTTTTAACCACTGTGCCACCAGGGATCTAAGGGGATGTTAGGAGAGAGTTACTGTTTTTGTTAGTTGCCGTAGAGTCAGTTCTGACTCATGGCAATCCCACGTGTGCAGGGTAGAACTACTCCATAGGGTTTTCAAGGCTGTCACCTTTCAGAAGCAGATCATCAGACCTGTCTTTCTAGGCGCCTCTGAGTGTGTTCAAACTACCAGCCTTTCAGCTAGTAGTTGACCGATAAACCGTTTGTGCTGCTCAGGCACTCCTAGGAGAGAGTAGGTACCAGGAATAAATAGAGTATTCCTGAGAGTTTTTTAGAAAGCCATCTGATTAGATTTTTTTGTCTTCTGAGTGGGCTCATGAAGATAAATCTTAAAAATACAACCTAAAACAGTCCCAGCATGGTCCATATCACCTGCCTCTCAAACATGTTTTTTCTCTACTGGACTATGAGTTGTTTGAGAGCAGGGATTATGCCTTATTCCCTGGCTTCTGGATTTCTGTAGCTTTAATGCTTAGCATAAAGGTCCTGTAAAACATTTTCTGAACTAAACTAAAAGTTGTCATTGCCGTGGAACTTAGGCCTAACATTAGGACAGTGATGACCACTGTGTGATGGGCACTAAACCTACTTCCTGGACAGTCAATGGTTTGGATGTTGATGTCAGGATACCTTTTCCTGCTGCCTCTGCGTATAGCTCATGAGTCACAAATACTAAGCCAAAGGGAATTAGAGGGATAATGCATCATAGTGAGTGCAGGGACCTTGTCAGTATGGTTCACTGCTGTCTCCTCATTGCCATGGCAGAGCCTGGCCATAGCATATACTCAGTAAACATTTGTTGAATGAATGAATGGATGAATGAATACACCGATGAATTCTAGTTATCCTGCTTCTTCTGTTGGGTCTGTTCAAGAGTTGCCTTGGGTAGCCTCAAAAGAGCTTTAAAAGGCAAAAGTGGTTTAGGAGATACAGTCTTTCAATGCTAATTTTGCTTTAATCATTTATCATCAAGATGTTGAAAATTTGTACTTACCAGGAATAGTTGATAAACAAGCTTCTGCAAGATCAAACAAGAGAAAAGAGAGATAATTTAAATGATGAAAAACTAGTTGGGAAAAGGGGCCATGTATATATGAGAAATAACTTACAGTAAATAGAAAGTTGACTGTATTCTGGAGTCACAGATTATAACTTCTGTAGAAACTCAGAAAAGTTGTATAATAGAATGAATACTTGATGGGGTGGTAGAAAAACTGGATTTTAGTACTAGTTTTACTACTACATTGCTCTATGCCTTCTGAAAATTATTTTACTTCTCTGGACCTTGAAGGTTAGACAAGATAATATCTCTTTTCTGAATGTTAACCATCCTGAGGTAGTTCTAATCCTGAAGTGGCCTTTTTCTCCCAAGAGAATCCTTTTCTCTTAATCTGTCTGATTAAAATAAAATTAAATGTTACATTACAAAAATGCTGTGGAAAAATACACAACAACTTTAATCATAGTTTCATCTAAGTCACGAGAGGGGCAATTTTTAATTTTTTTTGTATTTTTATATATTTTCCAGATTTAATATAATAAACTTGTATTAGTTTATTTTTAGAAAATGCAATAAATGTTATTTTTAAAAGAAAATACCATATTTTTTAATACAGAGGTGTTTCTTCCTAAATGTGATCTGCAAATGTTTAGTTATCTTGAATTAATATTTTAATGAATATGCTATCATTTGGTAAAAGAACTGTATCTTACTAAGTAGCGAGATGACTTAGTATAACTTAGGAAAATAAAGACTTTGGAGCTAGTTACACTTAGACTTAAGCCCTGGCTTCTGCATTTACTAGCTTTGTGATCTTGAGCAAGGTATTTAGCATTTCTGAGTCTCAGTTTCTTTACGTAGAAAATGGGGATAATAATACATACCTCAAAAGATTGTTGTGAGGAATAAATGAAGAATTGTTTATAAAGCGCTTAACTCAGTGTTTGGTGTGAGGTAGATAAATCATACTTGTTACCCTTCCCTAAATTAATTACTTGGTAGGAAACTTACTAAATAAAGTATTTAGAAAATTATGCATCAGTTTTTCATTTGTTTTACTCTTTAAAAAAATGTTTATCCTTCCATTTCTTTTTTGTTTGTATGCCAAGAAGTCATTGGGAAGGCAATTATGATTGGTGAATAAACTGGTCTTTTCACAACTATTAAAACTATTGTTTCATCAAAACAAAACAACTCTTTTTTCTTTTTTGGTTGTTTTTGCTGAAATCATTTGGGATTTGAAATAACAATTATTTAACAATAGAGATCTCTAAGCCTGTAACAAATCAGCTATTAAACTTTAAAAAATGAATTAGATGTCAAGGTTAATTGGAATAAAAAGCAAATAGAAAAGCTTTTCATAATACTTTTCCTCAGAATCCGGAAGTCATCTGAGTCAGCTATCTGTTCTTGCTCTCTGTACCAGTGAACTTGAACTGTGGCTGTGGCCTGGACTTGGCACTCAAACACGGCAAACTGACCTCTGGTTGTAGAGATGTCTTGCAGATGCTGAAGAATAAACACAGAATTTACAGAATGGAAGAAAATTGTGGCACCATATATAATGATTTGAGATGCTAATTTCAGTAAGTGTGCATGTTTTTTCATCATGATTATTGACATCTGACTGTAACTTAATGAAAGCATGGATTTGCTGGGAATTCTTTTGGACTTCATAGCATGCTTTACAGTCAGGTATAAGTTATTTTTGTCTGAACTTCATAGAGTTCTGTTTCATGAGAAAGTTGTTATTATTTCCTGAGAGCCATTTTTTAGATTAGAAAACAGATTAGTTGAAAAGTCTTCATTTTGTTGTATTTGATTATTTTGTTGAGTACATACATAGCCACAGACTTAGTTTTTACTGTTGGTCCCAGTAGCATAGGCAGTGTTGTACTTTGTTAAGGGCCCTGAATCCTTACTTAGCTTGGGTCAAAATCTCAACTCTGCCCCTAGCTGGTTAAAGATGGTTGTAGGAACTTGGGAAAGACTCTTAACCCCTCTTCTGTAAAAGAGGACTAACAAAATGCTAAGCCTACCCTGAGGTTTTTAGGCTCATTTCAGATAATTAATTTAAAAACTTTTTGTAAAGAATGAAGAGTTATAATATGAAAGGCAGTTATTAACAATGTCTAGTCTAGTCTCAAAATGCATAAATAAATGGTAGCATTTGTGGTAAAATTTCCCCCTTAAATCCTATCCCTCTTCTCTATCCCCAAGATCCTCTATAATTTAGAATTGCATTTCAAATTACAACTTAGCCCTGAGACTGAAGAAGAAGTAGCTGACGTCCTTGTATCAGGTGAGACCTAATGTCCAGCTCAGCCCCTGAAGCCTGATGCCCAGAAATGCATATCACAGGGAAGGAATACAGCAGGAAAAGAGACATGTGGAAACAACAGACATGTATGTCTGATGATGTCTGCTGAAAACAAGCTTCCTGAACGATAGCAGTGCTTCTTACTACTTAATAACATTTCCTATGTCTCCCATCCTGTGTCTGGTATAGGTTAAGTGCTTGCCCTGCTTTTCATGCCTTGGACCAGCAATGGGCAGTGGTTCCAGTTCCCTTAGGTTTAGTAGCTGGAAGATAGAGCCTCTAGAGAAGGCTTCAACCCTAGTTTGGTTTGACCTAGGTGATTGAAACTTGTTGTTTCCAGTAGGCCGTAGGGGAGCCTTCTCAATCCTGATCTCTAACTGTGACCTGAGCAGGAAACAGATATTGCTTTGCTCATTGACTTCTTTAAAAAGGAATCTTATGGCTGGTTAGGGGAATTTCACTGAATTTTGAGGTCAGGCAGAGCATAGTCTGCTTGGAGAGGACATTAGAAGTATTGCCATCCAGCGCTAGGGGATTGACATAGATCAAAAGTCAAAGGAGAACAGGATAAACCGTGTATTGCTTTGTGACATTAAGCAAATTGTTTTGCTCTTTCTGGGCCTAAGTTTTCTTACATATAAAATGAGGTCTTTTCTAGTTTCTCCTTTCCTTCTCATTATCCTTTTGATAATATCTATAATTTATTTATAAAATACAAACTGCATCACACAGTAAGAATGAGTTACCTTGGTAAACACAGGGGCTACAATACAAGTGGATCCTGACAGGCTGCTACAGGGGCTCTGCATCTGGTTTAAGGAATAGAAGAGAACATGACACTATCATCCATATTGTCAGGGCTCTGAAACCTAACTACATGGTGGCCATGAACTACCTGACCCAGTTTTAGCTGCTACCAACCACACCCTAAGTTTATTTTTGAAAAGGATCATGCTTCTAATTTAAATGCCAATTTGGATGTCTGCTCTAATGCCAATGTTTCTTTTCTCAAGCATTCCACCAGCTGAGATGGTGAAATGTAACACTGGACAGTTATGTTTGAGAAATAGGTATTGGTGAGTATTAAGAAACTGCATATTGAAAGGTTAAATAACTTCTAAATTTTACTGGCCAGATTTTTTATCCTCCTCCATACAGTTGCTCTAGTTGGATCTTTTAGGTTTTCAAAAAAGCATCCCCGCCTCCTTTTTTTTTTTTTTTAATTAAAAGAGAATTCATTCCTTGGATAGTTGGAATACTCTATTATGGGACTGAGCTCCTAGAAACCAACTGTCTCTTATAGTCTGGGCACACAGAGACAAATGGTCAAGCCAAAGAGCTATCATGGAGTTATTTTTGAGACGTATGGATTTTTTGTTGTTCTCTCTGAGGTCATGCAGCTGGAGGTTTTCTCGTATGCACTTTTCAAGAAAGTTGCATTGATTCCTTCCTCTCTGGGTCTGTGTCTCCATTTCAGGGACTCTCAGAAGGCTTAAAACTGAACCTACCCTCTGAGGGTCAATACACAATGGTTGAACTAAGGTAGAATAACTTGATCTGATGTTGGTTGTTTCATTAACTGGGGAACTGATGGTCAGAGAAACTCTAGTGGTTTTCTTCTTTATCCTGTGGGGGAAACAAAACCACACACAATCCAGTGAAAGAAAGATTAAAGGTGACTTTTATGAAAATGCCTTACTGTATACATTTGATTGTATCATATGTTTTTGCCTATGATACTTATTTTCCTGTTGGATTTACATAAGAATTTCAATTTTTTTGTCCATTTTGATGAATGATTAGTGGATTATGGTTCCAAATACTTTCACTTTATATTTCCTTTGTCTTAGATAAGCAATGGACTGTTACCAAACACTTGTCCAGAAGAAATGATTTATAAAGCAAATAATCACTTTAAGGTTTTTTTTGTGTGGTAAATACATATTTAACAAAACATTTGCCATTTCAACATTCTTCACATGTGCAGTTCAGTGATATTAACTTATGTTCATCATTTTGTTCAACCATCACCCTTATCTGTTCCCACAATATTTCCATCACCCTTAGCAGAAGCTCAGTGTCCCCTAAGCATTGAGTCTTCCTTTCCATCTCCCTTCCGTCTGTCCTGGTAACTACTAATAAACTTTGGTCTGTATACAGTTGCCTGTTCTATTCTAGATGTTTTGTTTTTTAAGAGGAATTTCCTCTATATTCATACACCACAAATGTATATCCCATGCTCTTCTGCACTTACTCTGACATTTCTGTAGCATATTCCAAGCACAATCCCAGAGAGAAGACTGGTTACCTGCAAGAAACAGGGAAAAAAAATTCTGTCTAAATCTTACTGGAATTAATAACATTTAGTCAAGTGTATTGCATTCACATTAGGACCAGTAAATTAGTTAAATACAGATAGCAGGTCAGTCCAGAACATCTGACCTCCTGGCTAAGGATGGAACTACATTCTCTTAATAGTCTCAGTTGTAAAAGTCCAGATGTTTACCTTCACAAAGCTTTAGCACTTGGACCCAGAAGAGTTATTGAGCCATTTTCTAAAAATGTCATTTCAAAGGGCACAGATCAGTGTCTGTATATGTATTTGTGGTTTGGTCTGAAGCCTTCATCATATTTGTTACAATAAGAAATCCATTGAAACACATTGCTGTGTTTACTATAAGGAAGGATATTGTCAGTGTTCGTATAATTTTTATACGGATTTACTAGAAAAATGCATCTTAGTTCTTAGTATCAGTAATAATTGGGTTTCTCCTGTGCTACTAGTTTTTTTTCCCCCTCATAGACACTGCTGATCTTAATGTTGATTGTGTTTTCCTCTGTGTTAGCTCCTTGAAAGTTTAGTGCTCAGTCCATAGCCAATAATTCAACAGAGATTAGAGTCATGATCAAAACTCATAACCTGATACTTTTTTTTTCACTATATCTATGGTGATTTATTTCCCTAAACCAATGTTTAGGTCACAAAGGCCCACAAACAATCTTTTATGTTATTTCCAGGTAGAGGAGGTAGACTGGAAGATGTAGACTAGCCTAAATAATAAAATATTATAATTTCTAGAAAGCCATTGGTTTATGAAATAGATATTTGAAATTGGAACTATTCCAGAAAATCCAGGTCCTAAGGTCTATTTAACTATACTGCAGTGCTTTAATGAAAAAAAAATTAGTTCCCATTTAAAAGTCTTTTACATATAGTGTTTAATACCATCATTAGGGATAACTTTATCTAATCTCCTTCTAATCTCAATATATAATCCCTTAATACTCTGTGGCTTTTTCCAGTTTTTAAAAATGCTTTTTACCATCTTATTCTTTGATAACCATATTTCGCTTAATTTGCCTAAGTCTAAAATTTAGGTGATGTAAAAGATTTACTAATACTACATCATGTGTTATTTTTTAAGATGATTAGTGGCTACAGAGTGTGGTTTTTATTATTCTTTATAAACTGGATACATATATTTAGTCTTTTCTATTTACACAATATTTTATAATAATAAAATAAATCTTTGAATTACTCAGCCATAAAGAGAAATAAAGTCCTGATACATGCTACAACATAGATGAACCTTAAAACATTATGCTTAGTGAAGTAATTCTGTCACAAAAGGACAAACATTGTATGATCCCATTTATATGAAATATCTAGAATAGTCAAATATATAGAGACCAGTGCTTATTAGTGGTTATCAGAGGCTGAGGGGAAGGGGAGAGGGAGAGGGAGAGTCATTGTTTAGGAAGCATTGAGTATCTGGTAATGTTGATGGAAAATTTGGCATTGGATATGAGTGGTGGTTGCACAACATGATTAAGGTTTAAAATAAAATCTGTTTTTTTGGTGGTTTTTCATTTTCAAAGAACAGATAAAAGATTTTTCTTTAGTCATTCAGAAGAAGATAGTTTCAGCTCTTCGAGTTTATATGGGCTAAAGGGATTGCAGGTATGCTCAGATTACCATTATGTCCAAAATTGGGTATAAACAGGAAGATCCTATACCTACAGACCCTCCAGACAGGATGGAATCAAACCTTGAAGTGTTGACTTTATTTCCTGCACTTGGATCATTTTTCTAATGAGCAAATAAAAACATAAATACTCAAACTCTTGAATTGGTGAATACTTCATGAAGCTTTCTATGCTAAGACCCCACCAACACAAAAGAATTTGGAGTTAGCTGATACAATTAAATTATATGAAAAGCTTAACAGTGCAAAAGATTCATAGTAATATTGTAAATACCATTTTAATACTAATGTTATAAGACATTAAATAGTTCCACAAGGTAGCACATGATCACCTTACAGGCTGTTAGAAGTACGTACTATGACTTCAAAAGAGGCAGAGCTTGACTGGTTTAGGAAGATTTCCTGCACAGGATGGAGCTTCAGCTGGGCTTTGAAGAATGTTTAAAATTTGAAAAAATGAGGTGTGTAGCGGGTGGGGTAAGTGTGGGCTTGGTAGTGAATGGTGGTGAGGGGTAGGTAGAGAAGGAAGTAAGTAACATTTATGGAACACTAAATTGTGTGCCAGACACTAAGCTTATCTCTTTATCTCATTTGTGGGGAAAGCATTCCATGACCATTAAATAGTATGGGACTCTCTGAAGTCACATTGCCTGGATTTACATTTATTAGGTATGTAAACCTTACTCTCTAAGCCTCAGTTTCCATGTATGTAAAACAGACACAGTAATAGTATTTTTTTCTGGTCCCAGGAATATCTAGCTCAATTGGCATAACACAGCTTATAAAGACAGTGTTCTACATTCTACCTTAGTGAGTAGCGTCTGGGGTCTTAAAAGCCTGTGAGCAGCCATCTAAGATACTCCACTGGTCTCACCCCTTTGGGAGCAAGAGAGAAAGAAGAGAACAGGATACAAGGAAAAGATTAGTCCAGAGGACTAATGGACCACAGCTACCAAGGCCTCCACCAGACTGAGTCCAGTACAGCTAGATGGTGCCCGGCTACCACCACTGACTGTTCTGACCGGGATCACAACAAAGGGTTCTGGACAGAGCTGGAGAAGGATGTAGAACAAAATTCTAACTCACAAAAAAAAAGACCAGATTTACTGGCCTAAAGAAGACTGGAGAAACCCTGAGAGTATGGCCCCCGGACACCTCAGTGGTGAAGTCACTCCCGAGGTTCACTGTTCAGCTGGGGATTGGACAGCCCCATAAAACAAAATGGGACTAATGAGGCACAGCAGTCCAGGGACAAGGACTAGAAGGCAGGAGGGGACGGGAAAGCTGGTGATAGGGAGCCCAAGATTGAGAATGGGCCTTGCTGACATGTCGTGGGGTTGTTGACCATTGTCATAGGGCAATATGTGTACTAACTCTTTAATGAGAAACTGTTTTGTTCTGTAAACCATCATCTAAAGTACAAAAAAAAAAATTATGTGAGATCAAATTGATAACAGCAACTCAAAAGGTTTGATGGGAAGCCTAGGGGACAATGAGTTGAAGACAGTGGTGATGGAATAATTTGGAAAAGGATATTGAGAATAGCAACACAACTGAAGAACGTAATAGATGTCACTGAATTGTATGTGTAGAAATTTTTGAAATGGTATATCTTTGGCCATGTATATTCTTCCCCCCCCCCCAAAAAAAAGCCCTCCAATGTAAAGAAGAGAGAGTGTTGACATGTTGTGGGGTTGTTAACCAATGTCATAAAACAATATGTGTACTGACTGTTTAATGAGAAACTATTCTGTAAACCTTCACCTAAAGTACAATTAAAAAAAATTAAAAAAAGAAAATGAAAAAAAAAAAAAAGTCTAACCCATTGCTGTCGAGTCAGTTCCAACTCATAAAGGGTCTAGAGGGTGGTTCTGTCCATATCAACTTCCTCTGTAAGCTGCTCAGCACTAAGAATTATTTTATTAAAAGTAATATAAGATAGACAATAAATGTTAAAGTGAAAAAAAAAAAAACAGCCTAATACCTCTGAGATAAATCCAAATAAGTCTGTTTGTCCCAAGGACCCTACCATGCATTGACACTACCCAACTATGTAACCAGGTTTTTGTGCTGGGTGAAATGTGAAAGTTCTAATTGAGAAGTATTAACTTGTGGGTAAGTAGAGGTAGGAATGAGGGCAGAGGTGTGAATAGGAAATTAGGCAAACTCAATAAAATAACCACAAATGCTATGCCCTCTATTTGCTAGTGGAAAGCATCTGGGAGAACCATACTCCCACCAATAAAGTAAAATAATATAAAATGAAATGACTTATTTTTGTATGTGTAACCCTATAGACTGAAATGAGGTATAATCACAAGTTAAATGCCAAAAGAATGTAGACTATCAGATTAGCCAGAAACAAAGCCAAAAATAGGTATATATCTGATATTCCCAAAGACTACAGCAAGTTATAGATTGTGATTGTTCAGAATTAAAAAGAAAAATGAGGACACTTCTTTCATTTTGGTCAAGAATCAACTGAGTTTAAAACTAGTGAAACCAGATTTAATCTGTGAGGTGAGAAGGACCAGGCTGTACTTTCAACTGGCCGAAGAAACGCATTTCAGCTCTAGGGGCACTCATACATGCAAGAAATTTGAAACTCAGTTTATTTATCAAAAGGTACATTTAAGTTGACAACAAACCCACTTAAACTTCTGAAGCCAGAACAACAAAGAGTGGTAGAATGAATTGATCTTTCGACTGAATTTACAGTGACAAGGTCTGTAGCATGTCTTCAGAAATACATAAATCAGATATCGAAAATGGGAAAATACTGAAAATGCAATTTAATTTTAAAACTAAATCACAAAAATTAGTTAAAATATGTGCGACATTTCCTAAAGTTAACTAAATGTCAGTTGTAAAGAGAAAAAAAAAGAGCATATTTTATTTTTAGTAATGAGGGAGATTCCAAAAGCATAACCATCTCCCTTCACACATGCCTTTAAATCAGTACCACTTATTACATTGTTTCATTTTGACAAGATTTTAAGTATAGGGGTAAATCTAAGACTAAAACCCATCACATATTTTGCAAAAGTAATGAAGTCAAGGTAATAAAAGAATTTTCAATAAATTCCTACTTTTAAAGTATTACTGGCAAGAAGAATATTACCCTGTGTTTCTGGTTGGATTATTCAATTTGGCATATTAAAATGTAGTAAAACTTGCTTAAAGTATAGGTTATATGATGGTGAAATTCTTCTTTAATTCTTACTATTTAAAACACAAAGTTTAGTGACCTAGTGGAAAAAAAAATAGTATTTTTTTCTAGGGTTGCTTTGAAGATTAAATGAGATAATCCACAAAATTTCTAACTCAGTACCTGCTACATATCAAGCACTTAATAAATGTTAGCTGCTGCTATTTCTGTGGTGGTGGTGGTGGTTACATGTAGATCCAAGTGAAATTCCACTTTTCCATAGTAGTTTCTAATCTAGCCTTCCGTGGTTATCTTGTGAACTTAACAACCTCCTTAATACACTTTTGTTTTTTCATTATTTACCATCATGTACTTTGATTTGGAAGCTCCTTAAGATCAGGCATCTTTTCATGTATCTCCTATCCCCAAAGCATCTAGCCCAGTGTTGAACACACAGTAGGTGTGGCGTATATACCCACTGATTGATTATTATAGATTATTGCATAAACCAAACCTGTTGCCACTGAGTTGATTCCGACTCATAGCGACCCTATAGGACAGAGTAGAACTGCCCCATAGGATTTCCAAGGAGTGGCTGGTGGATTCGAACTGCCGACCTTTTAGTTAGCAACTGTAGCTTTTAACCACGGTGCCACCAGGGCTCCAAATTATTGCATAAGGAGATGCTATTGTTAGTTATCCCAGCACTGTGTTACTTTGTGCTGTTTCCCTCAACCCTACCCCACAAATAAAAGTGATTACTATAGGAAGAGTCCTCCTCTTCTGGTTCTGGCAGTAAGTCCTCACACCACGCTAGCTGTTTTAGGTGAGGTTAAACAATCATAGAATTGGAGAGCAGGAGAAGACATGAGAAACATTCTTGTCTAATATCTTTAGAGAACAAAACTAAGGTTCAGAGAGGTTATATCATTGCCCAAGGTCATATAGTCTGTTGGTAGAAGAGTTAGGATTAGAATCCAAATCTCCTGGTGTCTAGTGCAGTCCTGTAGCAAATGGACTCTTTATTACCACATAAATTCGAAACTTTTTTAGTCTGAGTAGTTGAGACTGTAGTGATACATTGTTTCACTACATATGTTTTCTTTTATCAAGATAGAGTGTATTTATGGCTCTTAGTTCACTGGGTAATGAAACAACAATCCTTTTACTTTGTATGTAAGCTCCATGAGGGCAGAGACTTAGTCTGTTTTGTTCATTCCTGTATCCCTAGTGCCTATAATAATGCCATGCACATAGGATATGCTCGATAAATATTTGCTGAATTAATAAATTTGCTTTGCTAGCTATACTGACTGAGACTTTGGTTGAGAATGTTTGTGGCTTCCAGAGGGTCTAACCTTAAAGTATTGAACTCTGGGAGAAGCCCTATAAGCTGCAGGGAAACTCTGACTGTGGCAGGAAGATAAAAATGAAATACTTCCCCCCATGGGAAGAGAAGAATTAAGTGAGATAATAGGTATAAAACTTTTAGAACTTCTTGGAATAAACATGTCTTAGAAATAAATACAAGGCCAGTAAGTACAAGAGGCTAGAATTTCCTTTAAGTGCCTTGACACTTATCAAAGGAGAAACTAGAAATCATCAGAGTAGTTTTGATGGTGGATGTGATTCAGATTTTTGCCCACCTTGAAATTGTCCCATGTCCCCAGACTAATTAGAACAAAACAGAGAAAAATCTAACCCTTGTAAAGAAAAGGTAATACTGGGCCTCCTGACATTTTAGATGTTTCCTGTTCTAAGCTTGAACAATCAGGCTTCATGGGCAAGGCAACAGACTGTCCATGCTGTCATTTAATTCATGTAGTGTAGGGGCCAGACAGGACTTTATATCTCCTGTCCCTGATCTTCCAACCATGAAAGGAGACAGGGATAACTTGGTTCAGGAACCAAGAAGTGTCCTGAATCTTACTTTGGAATATGCCAGTGGTTAGCACAAGTTAAATAATCTATGTCTGAAGATAGTATAGAAATGGATAAAAATATAGAGAGGTCAGGTGTTGTAGGAGAGGGAGAACAATAACCCATGATTAAGGATATCTGGATTCTGGTTTTAGATCTGTCTGATTAGTTATATGACCTTAGCAAGACCCTTTGAGTTCTCAGTTATATCTAATGATAAGTGAGAATGAGATGGTCTTAAGATTTCTTCTAGTTCTAATATTTGCTCT
This sequence comes from Trichechus manatus latirostris, assembly GCF_000243295.1. NCBI lineage: Eukaryota > Metazoa > Chordata > Mammalia > Sirenia > Trichechidae > Trichechus > Trichechus manatus. The sequence continues at coordinate 4,822,799 of NW_004444016.1, read as the reverse complement.
CTCTTTTAACTTCAGAGTTTGATCATGCTTTGAAATCTCTAATTTTCAGAATGAGCAGAATAAACGAAATTCCATCAGAGGATAGGAGAAGGAAAATGAATGTTGGAGCTAAAAGCAAAACCAGTCAGTGCTTAGGGCCTTGGCTTTGAATGCCACTCTGGAAGGCAGAGGTTTGAAAGATGATGATCTGAGTCTCAGAAACGATTTAAACAGTTAAAAATGTTATTTACTTATACAAGTAAACTTTACAGAATTCATTTGGGCAAGTGATAAAACTAAATGTAAAAAAATGCCCCCCCCTCACTTCCAGAAAAGGAATAATTTCTGAAAGAAAGCTCACCCTTAAATATTGACTCTCTTACTAAAGCCACTGTAATCTTTATATTTGATTGCCATGTATTTTCCTCTAGAGGACAGAAAAACAGGTTTTCAAAAGGAAAACAAATAGAAACTCTTTTGCTTGATTGATAAGAAGTTATACCACACTCTAGAGTATCAGAGTAAAAATGTGATTCAGAGTCTATGCGGGCCCTACATGTGACCTATCCTGAAGTGTTCCTTCTTGCTTTTAGGTAGCACGATGGGTGTCCTTGAGAGATAAAATAGCTGAGGATTTTACTTTGGTGATGAGTTACGCCAGCAGGCTTTATGTTTCACGCAAATGGTAACCTTTGCTGAGTGTAACCCTAGCTCTTTGTAAAGAGAACAGAATTAGACTCTACCAGATGAAGAGTCCGAGACCTTGGCTTTCTTACCCTGGAAAGATGACAAGATACACAAAGATCATACAAATGAACAATGATGATGCCCTTATGACACTGCCTAAGTAACTAGGATGTCTACAGACTTATACTGGCTTCGTAGATATAATATAGGGGTTAGGTTCATTAGTCTGAGAAATAGATCTTTTAAAAATGAACAACTGAAGAATCTACATTAGAAAAAATTGGGGAAAGAGAAGTGAAGTAAGGTAGGTTTAGCAATAAATGATATTTTAAATGTCATATTAGTGAGAATACTTAAAATTCACAGGAACTATACAGGGAGCTTTCCTTCCTTCCTTTCTTTTTTAACTCCCCGTTTTCCCCTCCCAGTACATTCTTTTATAATCTTATTTAAGTTGTTTGATTTGATAGAGAAGTTTACTGTGCTGTTCTAATTTTTCTTTTTTCTTTTGCCTATTTTATGATTTAGTAATTATTTTAAATATTGTTTATCTCCTATTTGGTGACAGTTGCCATGCTAAGCAACCTTTATTCACATAAAGGTGATTAATTTGAAGTGTCCACAAAACAACAGACACTGTAGAAGACATTATTTTTAAAATTTATATTGTATCTAACAGAGCAAGAGGAGAGAGGTACGTGAATTAAGTTAGAAAAGGAGTTTTGTTTTGGGTTGTGTGTATGTGTGACGATTACCATCACTTTTTGAACAAGTTTAGTGTATATCTGTGAGCTTCTGCTCTCCTCTGTGGCCTACTGGTGTCAGTCTCTGCAAAAATGAATGAATTTGACTTGTGAACGTACTTAACCTGCTCGAAAAGACAAGGTCATGATATTTAACATTAATGAGTATTTTAATAATGATTTTGAAAAGTTCTTAAGGAGGTTTTGGTACATGGGAAATTCCAAAGATGCATCTCAGCATCTCTTCTCCACTTCATCTAGACCATTTCAGGCAACAGTGGATTTTTATATTTTGTATTTCATTTTTGACTATACTGCCTTTATCCTTATGCTGGTCTTTTGTTCTCTCTCTCTCTTGATTTTCTTTTTCTCTAGAAAAAGAAATCACCTCTTTTTACTTTCAATACATTAATGTCAAGGATGATCAGAGTTTGATCATGCTTTCAAATCTAGATGACCAGAAATTTTACTTGGTCACACTTAGAGTTTTGCATCTTCTCCAGTATTTTGTCAAATTCCTTGATTTTACACAGTGCCAAGGAGAAAATCTGTCCTGGCATTATCAACCATATATGTCTTTTCATGTTAGAATACTCACTGTCATGGTTGCATGATTCTTCCAATAACTATATTGTGTTTTGTTATAAAATCACTTTATGAAATGATTATGAAAGCTACTACACTCTAAGTAGCATACAGATTGCTACTTGGACATCTATGCGACTCAACCCTTTCATCACTTGTTCTCCTTTTGTCTAGGTCTATATTGTTCATGACCTTTCTCAGACTGGTGCTCCATCAAATGATATGATGCCTGGTCATGAGCTATGAATGTCACCACTTCCTCGCCCTGAGGCTGAGATCTAGTGGACTTGGAAACAAGTGGGACATATCTTGAAATTCTTGCCCATTAAGGGACTCTTCTGGGGCATATGTTCTCCTGTGGATTGATTTTTATAAAAATTATGGTAAAATGTATATAACATAATATTTGCTATTTCAACCATTTTTAAGTGTATAATTCAGTGACGTTAATTCATTCACAGTGTTGCACAACCATCACCACTTATATATTTCCAAAACCTTTTCATCACCCCAAACAGAAGCTAACAATTTATTAAGCAATAACTCCCATCTCTCCAACCCCCAGTTCCAACTAACCACTAATCTACTGTTGCCTCTATGCATTTACCTGTTCTAGATATTTCATATAAGTGACATCATACAATATTTGTCCTTTTGTGTCTTGCTTATTTCACTTAGCATAATGTTTTCAAGTTTCATCCATGTTGTAGCATTATCAGAACTTCATTTCTCTTTTTTCTTTTATTGTGGTAAATATATATGTAACAAAACATTTGCCATTTCAGCAATCTTCACACGTACAGTTCAGTGACATTAATTATGCTCATCATGTTCAACCATCACCCTTATCTATTTCCAGATTTTTTCATCACTCTTAACAGAAGCTCAGTGTCCCCTAAGCATTGAGTCTTTCTTGCTCCTTCCTCCCTCCAACCCCTGGTAACCACTAATAAACTTTGATCTGTATACACTTGCCTATTCTAGATATTTCATGGAAGTGGGACCATGCTTATATTTGTGTTTTTGTGACTAACTTGGTTCACTCAGCATAATGTTTTCAAGGTCCCCCCATGTTGTAGCGTGCATTAGGACTTCATTTCTCTTTATGGCTGAATAATATTCCATCGTATGTATATACCACATTTTGTTTATTCATTTATCTTGATGGACACTTGGACTGTTTCCACCTTTTGGCTATTGTGAATAATGGTGTACAAGTATCTGTTTAAATCCCTGAGCTCAGTTCTTTTTGGTATATACCTAGGAGTGGAATTGCTAGGTTTTGGCTTGATGTTTTAGGTTAGAAATTCAAGAAGGACTACCTGGGCATTTCATCTCTGATCCGTGTGTTGTCAACTGGGGCTAGAGAGTGTACTTCCAAGATGGCTTCTTTACTCACATGTCTGGCACTGTGGTGCTGTTTGTTTTTTTTCTCTCTCTGACTGTGTCTACATGATGTCTCATCCTCAGGGCCTTTCCATTGTGGCTTGGGCTTCTCACTGCATGGTGAACTCAGGGTAGTTGGATTTCTCACATGGAGGCTTAGGGCTCCCAGAGCAAGTGTTTCTAAAGGTATCACTCTCTTTTAAAGAAAAACTTCCTCGGTTTATTTTGTTTTGACTCTTGGATCCTCAATTATGGCAATATAGAAACTAGTTTAAAAAATCTGCATCTGTAGAATTCTTTTATATTAAAAAAAAAGTTAGGCCTTAGGGCTCAAATACTAAGGTAAACAGATGTTTGGGTTGAATAATATACAAGCTACTTTTTACTTTGTTTTATTAAGGACCTGTCTAATTTAGCTAAAGATTGGGTTTGAAATTTTTTTTTTTTTATTTGAGTGAAATATTGAAATTGAATCAGACTTGGGGCAAAGGAAAAGCAGTGGCAAAGGCCCAGACTCCAAGAGAATAATCTACATGTCTTCCTGGGCCTTATTTTCCAACACCTGCATTGACCATGCTGCTGAGAGATGTCAGGAGAAAAGTTGCCTAGAGTTAAGAGCCTTACTCTCTTAGAGCCAATAAACAACTTTCAATTCATCTTTTGGCAGAACTGCCAAATCGACAGAATTTGTATTTGGCAGGCTCTCTCCACCTCTTTTGTCTGTCCCACTCCTGGTAATCCCCTCCCGTACTATAGTGTTTTCTTTCACATTTAGTCCTCCAAGCCCACATTAACATTGACTTGTTTTATATTAATCCCCTGATAAACTGGTTCAGACAAAGACACAAATTTCTTCATGAATACATCCCACTACTCCATTTATCCTTAAACAGGGAGATCCATTACTTTATCCCAAGTCACTTTCTGTCCAGTGGTAGCATTCTGAAGCAGACAAGCTGGTTGTTGCATCATCTTGAGAGTGAAGGAGATTAGATTCTTTTTAATGTCTTTCACATCTACTAAATGCAGAAGAGACTTTGAGATTTAATCCTAAAAGTTTTATTTCCTTTGATATTTAAAATAGAAAGAGATTGTTTGTCCTTTTTGATGCCACTGGATTTACTTTATGGAGCCCTGGTGGCACAGTGGTTAAACCATTTGGATGCTATCCAAAAGGTCAGCGGTTCGAACCCACCAGCTGCTCCTCAGGAGAAAGATGTGGTAGTCTGCTTCTGTAAAGATTTACAGCCTTGGAAACCCTATGGGGCAGTTCTATTCTGTCCTATAGGGTTGCTGCAAGTTGGAATCCACTCAATGGCAGTGTGTTAGGTTTTGGTTTGACTTTAGTACATTAGTTTTTATGTTATAAGATCATGCCTGATTTTTAAAAGGGGCTCTTCCATTTCTGTTTTCTTACATACACTTGCAGAGTTATTGCCAAGAGGAATACTGTGTGTATAAGGACAGCTAAGACCACATACTGTCTTTAGCTGGGAGTCAGATTACCCACCACTTGGACAGTGGCATGTGCTAGAGCTATGTGTAACTAGAAGAGCCCTAGAGAGGAGAATCTGTGTAGCATTAACAGGCTTTGCAAATTAGAAAAAAAAAAAAGAAAGAAATACCATGTACAACAATCCTCCCTGAGCTTATAAACTGTAAAATGAGGTTAATCACTCAGGCTCTGTGTAAGCACTTTTCATGCATTATTTCATTCACTCTTCACAAAAACCTTTAGATGTAGGGATATTATTATTGCCATTTATGAATAAGGAAACGTAAGCTTAGAGAGCTTATACAAATTGCCCAAAGTCACACAGCTGCTAAGTGGTAGAGCCAGGGATAAAATCTACAGTCTGTCTCTTGAGCAGAGAGCTCTTAACTTCTGCTATAAAAAAAATGTACTGTAAGAGTAAATCTCACTGTGTGGACTTCTTGGGAAATAGGGAAAGGGGACATAGGTGCTAATGAAAAGCCTGGAGTTCTACTTTATAACTAAGCTTTGGATTTAGGAGGCCCTTATAAGAATATGAACAGAGATGTTCACCAATAGTCTTTTCATACACAGGACATTGAGGCAGAAACTCAACTCTGACAACAGTCTCTGTTTATTGCGTAGGTGTATAAGAAAATATATATGATGTTGGGATGAATTGAACTGGGCAGCGTATAAAGCTGTTTGCAAAGTATGAGAGAGATGTGTGGTAACTGTGCCGATTCCATTTTTTGGATGTGGAATTGCTTTGGGTCAAAGTCCCAGAGACCTGCACCAGAGACCTTGGCAGAGCCAGAACTGAAAATGTGTTTAATTAATAAAGATATTTGAGAAACCCAAAGGGCAAATTCTCACTAGATGACATAATGATACCCCACTTCAGTTCTTTCAAGAAAGTCACTAACGAATTATACAATGGGAGAGGAAGAGAGTGATTAGGACAGGTTAGCAAGATGTCTTTCTTCCCTAACTTTTTTCCATTAACACAGTTTAGTTTAGCTCACTGTCACCTTGTTGTTGTTAGATGCCATTGAGTTGGTTCCAGCTCATAGTGACCTTATGCACAACAAAGCGAAACACTGCCTGGTCCTGTGCCATCCTCACAATCATTGTTATGCTTGAGCCCATTGTTGCAGGCACTGTGTCACTGCATCTTGTTGAGGGTCTTCCTCTTTTTTGCTGACCCTCTACTTTAACAAGCATGTCCTTCTCCAGGGACTGATCCCTCCTGATAACATGTCCAGAGTATGTGAGACGTAGTCTCTCTGTCTTTGCTTCTAAGGAACATTCTGGTTGTACTTCTTCCAAGATGGATTTGTTTGTTCTTTTGGCAAGCCATAGTATATTCAATATTCTTCACCAACACCACTATTCAAAGGTATCAATTCTTCTTCAGTCTTCTTTATTCATTATCCAGCTTTTGCACGCATATGGCTTGGGTCAGGCACACCTTAGTCTTCAAGAAGGCATCTTTGCTTTTTAACACTTTAAAGAGGTCTTTTGCAGCATATTTGCCCAATGCAATGCATCTTTTGATTTCTTGACTATTGCTTCCATGAGTGTTGATTGTGGATCCAAGTAAAATGAAATTGTCACCTTGGCAGTGTTGAATTCTGTGGGAGAAAAGTGTGACCAGGACAACTTCATGGAGGCAAAGGACAGTTTGATGTGCTAGAAAATGGAGAGGGGTCTTAATAGTAGACACATGCAGGACAGGAGCTTTTGGGGAGAGGTTTTAGAGAAGCTGCGGGTTAGAGAGAACTGAGAGAGGAAGTCAGACTTTGCAACTTCACACTTAATCTCAGGAATTTTCTTCTTCTTTTTTTTAATTGTGCTTTAGGTGTAACTTTACAGAGCAAATTAGATTCTGTTTTGATAGTTTTGTATATAAAATGTTTTATGGCCTTAGTTTCACTCCCCACGATGCGTTAGCACTCTCGCCATTTCCACCCTGGGTTCCCTAGTTCCTTTCATCCTGATTTTCTGCCCCTTCTTGCCTTCTCATCCTTGCTTTTGGGCAAATATTGCTCTTTTGATCTCGTATAATTGATTGTTCTAAGGAGCACGGTCCTCTCCGGTGTTACTATTTATTTTATGGGCTTATCTACTGTTTGGCTAGAAGGTGGTCTCTGGTAATGGCTTCAGTTCCAGGACAGAAGGGTGTCTTAGGGCCATAATTTGAAGGGTTCATCCAGTCTCTGTCAGACCAGTAAGTCTGGTCTTTTCTGTGAATTTGATTTTTTGTTCTGCATTTTTCTCCCACTGTTTTCTGGGACCCTCTGTTGTGATCCCAGTCAGAGCAGTTGGTAGTGGTAGGCGGGCACCATCTAGTTCTTCTGGTTCAGGGCAGTTCTTGCTCCCTATAGTCACTTCTGGGACAGGACAGAATCATAGAATCATTCAATAGTAGAGCCCACAATGACCCTGGAGCCCATCAAGTAAATTCAGCCCTTCAATTTTTGTTTAAAGGTAACTAAGACTCAGAGTAATAGTCCAGTTGATCCAAAAATAGCTTTGATTTTCATGTAAGGTTTTAACATCACTCTCTTTTGAAGTTTGCTTTCCTGCTAAAAATTCTATCCACAGAAAGACCCTACGTTTTTATGCCCTTGTGTGTTCATATGGGTGTGATGTCTGTATTGAACCTGGTGTGTTAGACAATAGAGTAAAAGATTGTGATTTTAGTTACCTTTTCAGCTGCAGAGCTGGGACTAAATTAGCCAATCTACAGATATTGAGTATCCACTCAATGCATATTTTTATTTCTAAGAGCTGGACAGCATATTTTAGGCACGTAATTCAGGTAACCCAATTGCTTTTTAGGTACTCACACATTTTGTAGAGAAATATATAATGATAATAAACACTTGATAGTTTTACAGTGTTTCTCAAAATTTAATGTGCATATGCATCACCTGGAAATTTTGTTAAAAAATGCAGATTATGATTCAGAAAGTCTGGGATGGGCCCTGTGATGGTTAAGATTGTGTGTCACCTTGGCTGGGCCATGATTCTCAGTGTTTTGGCAGTTGTACAGTGTTGTGATCACTTCCTTGTTGAGATTTGATACGTGATCACCCCCACCATGGGATCTACTGTAAGTGGTACTGGTTGGGGCAGGGTCTGTGGTGTCTTACCACCCCCTCAGCCTTAATTTCTCTGCCCTCCACCACCTGGTTCTTCCTGCTCTCCTTGCCAGGGCTTTTGCTTGTTCTGGATCCTACTGCTGGCTCCTGTTCGTCTGACCTCTGGTTCTTGGGACTTGAGCTAGCAGCTTACCTGTGGTCTTGCCTGCCAATCTTGAGATTCGTCGCTCTTCATAGCCTGTTGTGAGCAATAACCCTGCTCCCCAGCCTGCCAATCTTGAGTTTGCCAGCCCCTGTGGCTACATGAGTCAGGAGAGGCCTGCAACAGCCATGCTTTCTGGCCTGCTGATCTTGGGTTCGCCAGCCCCTGCGGCTAAATGAGTCAAGGAAAGCCTCTTTCCTGCCCCACGGACTTGGACCTTTATAGCCTCTAAAAGCTGCGTGAGCCATTTCCTTGACATAAATCTATCTCTGTATATATATGTTTATATACTTTACAGGTTTTGCTTCTCTAGAGAACCCAGCCTAAGACATTTGGTGGTTCCGAGAGTGGTTCTAGAGAAACAAAATTGTAATGATGAATTTTCTAAATTGGTTCTTAGGTCTGGTTAGTCTTAAAGATGTTGATGACTCTGCTTCCAGTAGTTAAGAGGGCACTGCTAATCCATGGCATGAAGTGGCAATTCAAATACACAAAATATCACCACTAATAGATCAGGTATTGGTGAAAGACAAGGCTCTGGATGACTGCATGGATGACACCTTTCTACAGTTTTGTCATAATGAGAAGTATAAGGAAGCTGGTTGGTTGGTCCTACTTTTGCTAGACAAACTGATGAAAGAAAGAAATGAGCTCAGGGCTTCAGATTCAAAGCTCAAGCACCACATAAATGACCTCAGAGTTTCCACTTGTGCCTTGAAAGAAAGCCTTATTTCTTGTAGTAACCGAGTTGATGTTGCCAAAAACCAGAGGCAGAGTGTTATTGTAAGAGTGGCTGAATTACAATGCCACCTCAACTGCCAACTCTGAGAGGTATCTGAAGTTAAAGTGAGGGCATTGATTGGGAAGAATTGGGTTCCTGAAACCTGGAATGGGGACATATGGGCAGATAATCAGGAAGCTGGAGACACTGAGCCCCTAAATTCCGTTGAATCACTCCTGCCAACACAACCATTAGCCCCTCCACGCCCATCTAATGAGATAAACCTAGCTGCATCTAAAGTGCCTTTGAGGCAGATGCTTTACAAGACAATGCTGAATGTTCTCAAAACATTTCCCCACCAATTTTGGCTTCTAGACCTATAACTAGACTTAAGTCCCAGTAAGCCCCAAAAGGTGAAGGACAGAGTGTAACCCAGGAGAATGTACACTACACTCTGAAAGAACTGCTTGACATTTCTAATATGTACAAACAGAAACCTGGGGAATATGTGTGGGAATGACTATTAAGGGTATGGGACAATGGTGCAAGGAACATAAAGGTGGATCAGTCTGAGTTTGTTGATATGGGCTCACTAAGCACAGATTCTTCATTCAGTGTTTCAGCTCGAGAAGTTAGGAAAGGATCTAATAGTTTATTTGGTTGGGTTGCTGAAGCATGGATTATGAGGTGGAGGACACTAAATCAAGTTGAAGTACCAGACCTGCCTTGGTATACTGTAGAAGAAGGTATCCAAAGGCTTAGGGAAATTGGCATGCTAGAGTGGGTTTATCAGGTTAGACCCACAGACCCACACATGGAGTGCCCAGAGGACACACCTTTTACCACAATGGTGAGGAACAAATTTGTGAAGGGAGTCCCAGCATCCTTGAAGACTGCTGTGTTTGCTATTGTCTGTAAGTCAGATTTGACAGTGGGAACTGCCCTAACTAAATTAAGACACCTAACTCCAATGGGGCTGATTGGATCCCGTGGTGGTAGGGACCAAGTGGAGGCACTCAATTGACAAAGACAAGGTGGGTGTTGTTACCATAATGGACAGTGGAGTCAAACTAGTAATCAGAGTAGTCTGACTTGTATGAACTTATGGCATTGGCTACTTAGTTGTGGTGTCCCTAGTAATGAAATAGATAGGAAATCTACTAAATATTTACTTGATCTGTACAAGTGGATGAATTCTAGGTCAAGTGAACAGCAGTCTAACTCGAATCACCAGAATAAAGAGTCATGACCCCTCGATCAATTCTCAGACATGAGCGAGTTTACAGACCCACAACCCCTTGATTGAAAGGGAGGCTGGATCCCCTTGAGAAAGGACTCCAATACATTGCAAAAAATTTAGATGGTTAAAATCTTTCTCCCAGCCTTCCCCAAGGGGATCTACGGCCTTTTATGAGAGTGACTGTTCATTGGGGAAAAGGAAATAATCAGACTTTTTGGGGATTACTAGACCCTGGCTTAAAACTGACACTAATTCCAGGACACCCAAAATGTCACTGTGGCCCACCAGTCAGAGTGGGGCATATGGAGGTCAGGTTATTAATGGAGTCTTAGCTCATGGCAGTCTCAAAATAGGTCCAGTGGGTCCCTGAACCCATCCTGTAGTGATTTCCCCAGTTCCAGAATGCATAATTGGAATAGATACTCTCAGCAACTGGCAGAACCCCTACATTGGATCCCTGACAAATGGAGTAAGGGCTACTGTGGTAGGAAAAGCCAAGTAGAAGCCATTAGAACTGTCCCTACCTAGGAAAGTAGTAAACCAAAAGTAATACTGCATTCCTGGAGGGATTGCAGAGATTACTGCCACCATCAAGGACTTGAAGGATGCAGGGATGATGATTCCCACCACATCCTCATTCAATTCGCCTGTCTGTCCTGTGCAAAAAACAAATGAATCTTGGAGAATGACAGTGGATAATCAAAAATTTAACCAGCTGGTGTCTCCAGTTGCAGCTGCTGTTCCAAGATGTAGTCTCATTGCTTGAACAAATTAACACATCTCCTGGTAACTGGTAAGCAGCTATTGATCTGGCTAATGCCTTTTTCTCCATACCTGTTTCGAAGGACCATCAGAAGCAGTTTGCCTTTAACTGGCAAGGCCAGCAATACACCATCAGCTGCCTACCTCAGGGCTACATCAGCTTTCCAGCCCTATGTCATAATTTAGCCCACAGGGACCTTGATCGTCTTTCCCTTGTACAAGATGTCACACTGGTCCATTACATTGATGACATTATGCTGATTGGATGTAGTAAGGAAGAAGTGTCAATGACTCTGGACTTATTGGTAAAACATTTGCATGCAAGAGGGTAGGAAATTAATCCCACAAAAATTCAGGCACCTTCCACCTCAGTGAAATTTCTAGGGGTCCAGTGGTGTGGGGCATGTTGAGATATTCCTTCTAAAGTAAAGGAAAAGATTGCATCTGGCTCCTCTCACAACTAAAAAGGAGGCACAAAGCCTGGTGGGCCTCTTTGGATTTTACAGGCAGCATATTCCTCATTTTGGTGTGCTACTCTGGCCTGTTTATCAAGTGACTTGAAAAGCTGCTAGTTTTGAGTGGGGCTCTATAACAGGTTCAGGCTGCTATGCAAGCCATTCTGCCACTTGGGCCATATGATCCAGCTGATCCAATGGTGCTTGAAGTGTCCATGGCAGATAAAGATGCTGTTTGAAGTCTTCGCAGACCCCTATTGGTGAATCACAGCACAGACCCTTAGGATTTTGGAGCAAAGCTCTGCCATCCTCTGCAGATAACTACTCTTCTTTTGAGAAACAGCTTTTGGCTTGTTACTGGGCCTTAGTAGAGACTGAACGCATAACCATGAGACACAAAGTCACCATGCAGCCTGAGCTGCCTATCATGAACTGGATGTTGTCTGACCCAGAGTCATAAGGTTGGATGTGCACAGCAGCACTCCATCATTAAATGGAAGTGGTATATACGAGATCGGGCCCAAGCAGGACCTGAAGGCACAACTAAGTTGCATGAGGAAGTGACCCAAATGCCCATGGTCTCCACTCTTGTCACATTACCTTCCATCTCCCAGTCTGCATGTATGACTTCATGGGGAGTTCCTTATGATCAATTAACTGAAGAAGAGAATATTCGTGCTTGGTTTACAGATAGTTCTGTGTGATATGCAGGCATCGCTTGAAAGTGGACAGCGGTAGCACTTCAGCCCCTTTCCAGGACTTCTCTGAAGTACAGTGGTGAAGGGAAATCCTCCCAGTGGGCAGAACTTCGAGCAGTGCACTTGGTTATTCACTTTGCTTGGAAGGAGAAATGGCTGGATGTGCAATTGTATACTGATTCATGGGCTGTGGCCAGTGGTTTGGCTGGATGGTCAGGGACTTGGAAGGAACATAATTGGAAAATTGGAGATAAGGATTTATGGGGAAGAGGTATGTGGATAGACCGCTCTGAATGGGCCAAAGAAGTGAAGATATTTGTGTCTCATGTGAATGCTCACCAAAGGGTGACCTCAGCAGAGGAGGATTTTAACAATGAAGTGGATAGAGTGATGTGTTCTGTGGAAACCAGTCTTCCTCTTTCCCCAGTTACTCCTGTCATTGCTCAATGGGCTCATGAGCAAAGTGTCCATGGTGGCAGGGATGGAGGTTATGCATGGGCCCAGCAACATGGACTTCTGCTCACCAAGGCCAACTTGGATACAGCCACCACGGAGTGCCTAATCTGCCAGCAGCAGAGACCAACACTGACTCTTTGATATGGAACCATCCTTTGAGGTGATCAGCCAGCAACCGGGTGGCAAACTGATTACATTGGATCTTGACACAGTGGCTGCAACAGTGGGCTCAAATATAGCAATGATTGTGAGGATGGCATAGGACAAGGCAGTGTTTTGTTCTACTGTACGTAGGGTTGCTATGAGTCAGAACCAACTTGATGGCACTTAACAACAACAAGGAAGACCAGTTAATACGAGTGTTATTCAAATTTATGCACCAACTACTAACGCCAAAGATGAAGAAATTAAAGATTTTTACCAACTTCTGCAGTCTGAAATTGACCAAACATGCAATCAAGATGCAGATGCATTGATAATTACTGGTGATTGGAATGTGAAAGTTGGAAACAAGGCGGGGCTAAAATGGCGGAGTAGTCAGATGCTTCTGGTGGACCATTTTACAACAAAGACCCGAAAAAACAAGTGAATTGATTATATATGGCAATCTGAACATCAAAGGCAGAATTGAGGAACTGGACTGAGTGGCAGGGGGAGGGAGAGACGGTTTGGAAGCAGCGAGGAGCTGCCAGAACTGACCTGGCGAGAGCCTGAGCCCTTTAGGCCTGAACAGCTCACGGGTGAGCGATGAGGCAGGCAAGCGGCGGTGCTTGGGAGGCACATTTTCTGCACCGGGAGAGACCCAGTGCCAGAGAGTCTACATGGCCACCCAGAACCAGTGAGAAGCAGCCCTGGATCAGCGAAAGATAAGTACTTATGTCCGGCCTACTGCATGGATCAAAAGCACTCCCCTTAAGGAAAAACCTGTCTCCCATTTACCTCCCCACTACCTGCTCTGCACTAGGTCCCAGACTGGCTTCAGCAATTGCTGAGTTCCGTGGGCCGGAAGTAGGATCTGTCACACACCCGGAGCCATTCTTCCTGCCTTTGGGAGTGAACAAATTAACAAACAGAGGAAAAAATAAACTGCTGGCTCCCCTAAGCCGGGAACGCAGGGTAGGCACAGCTCCTTTGCCTAGGCACAGGCATAAGGGATCCATGGACTTAGAGTGCCTTTCCCCTTGCATAGACTTGTGTGGGCCCATCTCAACAGCATAGGAGCTCATTATTGCAGTACAACAGGATATATA
>NW_004444016.1:4780234-4808051 GCF_000243295.1 Trichechus manatus latirostris | reverse complement strand
TTAGAAAAACAATCAATGTAATCCATCACATAAATAAAACAAAAGACAAAAACCACATGATCTTATCAATTGATGCAGAAAAGGCATTTGAAAAAGTCCAACACCAATTCATGATAAAAACTCTCAACAAAATAAGAATAGAGGGGAAATTCCTCAACTTAATTAAAGGCATTTATACAAAGCCAACAGCCAATATCATCCTAAATGGAGAGACTTTGAAAGCATTCCCCTTGAGAACGGGAACTAGAGAAGGATGCCCTTTATCACCACTCTTATTCAACACTGTGCTGGAGGTCCTAGCCAGAGTAATTAGGCTAGAAAAAGAAATGAAGGCATCCAAATTGGTAAGGAAGAAGTCAAAGTATCTCTATTTCCAGATGATATGATCTTATACACAGAAAACCCCAAAGAATCCACAAGAAAACTACTGGAACCAGTAGATGATTTCAGCAAAGTTTCTGGATACAAGATAAATATACAACAATCAATTGGATTCCTTTACACCAACAAAGAGAACCTTGAAGAGGAAATCACCAAATCAATACCATTTACAATAGCCCCCAAGAAGATAAAATACTTAGGGATAAATCTAACCAGAGAGGTAAAAGACCTATACAATGAAAACTACAAGACACTACTGCAGGAAACCAAAAGAGATCTGCATAAGTGGAAAAACATACCTTGCTCATGGATAGGTGGACTCAACATTGTGAAAATGTCAGTTCTACCCAAAGCTGTCTACAGATGCAATGCAATCCTGATCCAAATTCTACCAGTATTTTTTAATGAGGTGGAGAAACAAATCACCAACTTCATATGGAAAGGGAAGAGGCCCTGAATACATAAAGCATTACTCAAGAAGAAGAACAAAGTGGGAGACCACACACTACCTGATTTTAGAACCTGGTATATTGCCACAGTAGTCAAAACAGCCTGGTACTGGTACAACAACAAATACATAGACCAATGGAACAGAACTGAGAATCCAGACGTAAATTCATCCACCTATGAGCAGCTGATATTTGACAAAGGCCCAAAGTCTGTTAATTGGGGAAAAGACAGTCTCTTTAACAAATGGTGCTGGCATAACTGGATATCCATCTGCAAAAAACTGAAAGAAGACTCATACCTGACACCATGCCCAAAACCTAACTCAAAATGGATAAAAGACTTAAATATAAAATAGAAAACAGTAAAGATCATGGAAGACAAAATAGGGACCACTAGGAGCCCTAATACATGGCAAAAACAGAATATGACCCATAAATAACAACGCAAAGCACCAGAAAAGAGACTAGATAAATGGGAGCTCCTAAAAATCAAACACTTATGCTCATCAAAAGACTTCACCAGAAGAGTCAAAAGACAACCTACAGACTGGGAAAAATTTTTTGGCTCCGACAAATCTGATCAGCATTTAATCTCTAAAATCTACAAGATACTGCAAAACCTTAACAACAAAGAGACAACCCAATTAAAAAATGGGCAAAAGGTATGAACAGGCACTTCACCAAGGAAGATATTCAGGCGGCTCACAGACTTATGAAGAAATGCTCACGATCATTAGCTATTAGAGAAATGCACATCAAAACTACAATGAGATATTATGTCACCCTTACAAGGCTAGCATTAATCCAAAAAACACAAAATAATAAATGCTGGCGAGGTTGTGGAGAGACTGGAACACTTATATACTGTTGGTGGGAATGTAAAATGGCACAACCACTTTGGAAATAGATTTGATGCTTTCTTAAAAAGGTAGAAGTAGAAGTACCATACGATCCAGCTATCCTGGTCCTTGGAATATATCCTAGAGAAATAAGAGGCGTCACATGAATAGTTATATGCACACCCATGTTCATTGCAGCACTGTTCGCAGTAGCAAAAAGATGGAAACAACCTAGGTGCCCATCAACGGATGAATGGATAAACAAATTATGGAATATTCACAGAATGGAATACCATGCAATGATAAAGAACAATGATGAATCTGTGAAACATCTTATAACGTGGAGGAAGTTGGAGGTCATTATGTTGAGTGAATTTAGTCAGTCAGAGAAGGACAAATATTGTATAAGACCACTATTATAAGAACTAAAGAAAAGGTTTAAACACAGAAGAAAACATTCTTTGATGGTTACTACGGTAGGGAGGGGCAGTAAGGGTGATTTACTAACTAGATGGTAGATAAGAATTATCTTAGGTGAAGGGAAGGACAGCACACACTACAGGGGAAGTCAGCACAACTGGAGTAAACCAAAGCTAAGAAGTTTCCTGAATAGAATCAAACACTTTGAGGGACAGAGTAGCAGTGGTAGGGGTCTGGGCACCATGCCGTCAGGGGACATCTAGGTCAATTAGCATAACAAGGCTTATTAAGAAAATGTTCTGCATCCTACTTTGGTGTGTCGTCTGGGATCTTAAAAGCTTTCAAGCTGCCATCTAAGATGCATCAATTGGTCCCAACCACCTGGAGTAAAGGATAATGCAGAACACCAAAGTCACAAGGAAAGTATTAGCCCAAGAGACAGAAAGGGCCACATAAACCAGAGACTTCATCAGCCTGAGACCAGAAGAACAAGATGATGCCCAGCTACCACCAGTGACCACCCTGACAGGGAACACAACAGAGTCCCTGATGGAGCAGGAGAAAGGTAGGGTGCAGAAGTCAAATTCCAGTAAGAAGACCAGACTTAATGGTTTGGCTGAAGCTGGAGGAACCCTGGAAAGCATGGCCCCTGGATTCTCTGTCAGCCCAGAGCTAAAACAATTTCCGAGGCCAACTCTTCAGACAGGGATTGGACGGGACTGTGGGACATAAAGTGATACTTGTAAGGAGTGTGCCTCTTAGCTCAAGTAGATACAAGAGACTAAACGGGCAGCTTCTGTCCGGAGGTGAGACGGGAAGGCAGAGAGGGTTAGGCTGGTTGAATGGACATGGGGAATCAGGGGTAGAAAGGAGGAGTGTGCTGTCACAGTACGGGGAGAGCAGTTAGGATCACAAAACAATGTATGTATAAATTTTCGTATCAGAAAAAATAAAAATATAAAGTTGGAAACGAAGAAGGTTAAGTAGTTGGAAAATATGACCTTGGAGATAGAAATGACGCAAGAGATTGCATGATGGAAATACTTTTTTTTCAACAACATAAATGGTGGCTATACACGTGGACCTCACTGGATGGAATACACAGGAATAAAATTGACTACATCTGTGGGAAGAGAAGCTCAATATCATAAATCATAACAAGGCCAGGGGCTGACTGTGGAACAGACCATCACTTGCTCATATGCAAGTTCAAGTTGAAGCTGGATAAAATTAAAGCAAGTCCACTAGAGCCAAAGTACAACCTTGAGTATATCCCACCTGAATTTAGAGACCAACTCAAGAATAGATTTGATGCATTGAACACTAATGACCAAAGATCTGATAAGTTATGGGATAACATCAAGGACATCATACATGAAGGAAGGAAGAGGTCATTAAAAAGACAGGAAAGAAAGAAAAGACTAAAGTGGATGTCAGAAGAGACTCTGAAACTTGTTCTTGAATGTAGAGTAGCTAAAGCGAATGGACGAAACTATGAAGCAAAAGAACTGAACAGATGATTTCAAAGGGCGGCTCAAGAAGACAAAGTAAAGTAATATAATGAAGTATGCAAAGATCTGCAGTTAAAAAAACCAAAAGGGAAGAACACACTTAGCATTTCTGAAGCTGAGAGAACTGAATTAAAAATTCAAGCTTCGAGTTGCAATGTTGAAGGATCCTAAAGGGAAACCCTGGTGGTGTAGTGGTTAAGAAATATGGCTGCTGACCAAAAGATCGGCAGTTCGTATCCACCAGGCACTCCTTGGAAACCCTGTGAGGCAGTTCTACTCTGTCCTATAGGGTCGCTATGAGTCAGAATTGACTCGACAGCAACGGGTTTTGGTCTTTATGGGCAAAATATTGAATGACGCAGGAAGTGTCAAAAGACGGAAGGAATACACAGAGTCACTGTACCAAAAAGAACTGGTTGATGTTCAGTCATTTCAGAAGGTAGTAGATGATCAAGGACTGATGATATTGAAGGAAGAAGCCCAAGCTGCACTGAAGGCACTGGTGAAAAGCAAGGCTTCAGGAACTGATGGAATATCAGCTGAGATGTTTCAACAAATGGATGCAAGGACATGATGAACACAAAATACAGGATTGTGGTTACATGTAGGGGGAAGCAGTTGGAGACATAGAGGAGGAGCACATAGGTAAAATAAATTATTGGTATTGTTCTAGTTCTTGGGTCAGGTAATGGGTTCACAGGATTCGTTATATTATTAGAAATGAAATGAACTAGTAAATAAAAGTAGAAAAATGGCATGCATGTGAATTTGTAATTCATAATATGAATTATTGTATGTGTTATGCACTTGAGGGCCATTAAAAAAAACCCAAACACACACACACACACACACACACACACTGTCTCTCTCAAAAGTAACATGGAGAATCCATCCTTTCTACAGGGTTGCCAACAGTAAGAGAAGGAAATTAAAATCACCTCAGTCTGTGCTTGTAGAGGGCTTGTCTGTGCAGTAAAATGTCAAAATGCAGATAATTTAAGTTGTCCTAGGTGCACCCTGAGTTTTGATGAGATCAGGTAATGCAGTAGCCCCAATAAAATATACTAATATTCTACTATCTAAATTACTGTTTCACATAATAATTTACATAATGCTTTCACATAGATAATCAGAACATACTTGCCTGCTGTTTACTAAGTGTTAGTTCCTTGGATTCTTGAACCTGAGGTCAGAGGTCCCTTTACATGAATGTCTTGGAGGAATTCAGTGTGCTCAGAATACTTAATATTCTCCTGATATTAACTCTTTCGGACAGCTTTTTTTTTTTTTTTTTTAATTATTGAAATGACACCAAGGCATGAATATATATATTCTGGAAGGTCAAATCTGCTTTCAAAATAAAAGTGACCTATAAAGACAGTTCCCTTTTAGTTATCTGTCATAGTAAGTGAATGGAATTATGGTCAGTTCTACATAACATACAGGAATGACCCATTTCTGAGAATTGGAATGCAGTAAAATATGGTCAGCACTAAAACTACTCTGAGTATAATTTAATTCTGTTGATTTGTAAGTTACTTTTAGGGACTTTGGGGTTCCACACAAGTGAATTTTCCAGAAAATTGAAACAAACCTATGAGTGCCAAAAGATTTTTTAAAATAAAAATAGTAGATACTTAGAGAAAAAATTCTAAAAATTCAAAGAGTATAATGTGAAAAGTAAATGTTGAGCCATTCCAATCCCAATTTCTACTCTCTATTTCTACTATTCACAGTTTCTTGTATATCCTTCCAGAAAATTTATCTGCACATATAGCTATGTACATAGTTTTATTTTATTTTTTCATAAATTAAATCATATTATACATATAATTCTACACCTTGTTTTTCCACTTCATGTATAACTGGGTCATCATTTGATAACAGCACAGAAAAGTGTACTTCATTCATCTAAATTCCTGCATAGTATTTTTTCTGTGGTGTATTAGAGTTTATTTAATCAGTTCCCTGTTGAAGAATATGTGGGTTTTTTCCAACAACACTTAAGTGAACAGCTTTGTAAATACATGTTTGCATACTTGTGTAAGTATACCTACAGCAGTGGAATTACAGGGAGAAAAAGCAATTTTAATAGTGAAGGCCAAATTGCCCTCTAAAATGGTGCATTCTCAACAGTTACATGTTTAAGTCCCCATTTTCTTTATTCATAATTTTGCTAATCCTGACATACTTTTAATATTTACCAATCTAATAGGTGAAAAATGATATCTTGCATTTCTTTAATTATAAATGAGATTGGGAATCTTTTCATGTGTTTATTGGTCACTTTTGCTTTTCCTTCTTCTGAAATGCCAATTTGAAAATGCAGTACCCCAAACTAAACATAGAACATTAACGATGTATTTTTATAGCTACATTTTTATAGTTAGACCCCATTCAAGGTGCATACCTAGCAAATAATATTTTGGAATCTTGAGATTGCTTTTTTTTTTTTTACACAATACATTGCCACACCAAATAGCTATAGCATTGATATGATGACATTTGTTTTTTCCTGTTTGATTTAATGAACAGTTGTACCTTACCCAGACTTCAGTCTAATTTGAGCCTCATGCAAGTTAGAAAATTCGTTAAGTGTAAAGCTCCAAAAAAAGGGGGTCTGTGAAAGCTGACTTCATTCACACCCTATTCTGTACATACTTTCATTTTGGTGGGAAATAACCTTGGAAATAAATTTGTACCCATAGGTATAAATTCTGTGGGTTTAGGACTATGTCTTTTTTTGGGTCTATACAGTTTCGATCACACTGTGGCTGCTTAGGAAGTGTCCAAGAAAAACAACAATAATGCTGGCATTTGGTTTGTCAGTTATGGCTCAGGGCATCAGTGGGACATAGAGCAAAATTCCTGGTGAGGAACATGATCCTCACTAGATTCTAATTTTATCTTTGTGGTGCAGCTTTTAAATATGAGGACAGCTGGTGTTGGATAAATCTGTCCTCACAAGCTGTATGAGGTTGAAATAAAATTAAATATTGGAGGTTAAATCCAAATGTAAAGATGTGGAAATGACTGATTAATCTTTTAACTTTTCACTTTTGGCATCTTGGTGAAAAGGCACTATTCATTGCGAACTCCTAGTCCAGTTTGAAGCTTAAGATAAGCAGAGTGTCTATTCTAAGGTCTAACATTTCATAAAAGGTAAAGTGGATTTCTTGCTTTTCACCCCGTCCTCCACCCTGCTGATAAAATGATAGGCCATACATACCTGTTTTTGTTAGCAACCTCTTTCTTTCTTTCTCCTTTGAGTAAAAAGTTGTTACCAGTGAAACAGTGGGGCACACACTTCCATTTGGGGTGGGATAATAAGCCTGTGTGGCCTCTGAATGTTTGCAAATTACAGAACCCCAAACTTTTAGTAGATTCTCACCCCAGGTGACTAAATGTCTTGCTAAGTGCTAAGGGATAAATAAGGGTGGTGATCTCAGAGAATAGTCAGATTGCTGGATTTTTTTCAGCTGACTGGATTACTAAGGTAGAAAAGCACTAAAAATAAATCAGGGCACACATTCTCCTGCCAGGGGTTGAGTATTGAGATAACTTGTCTTCCTGGTTGATGCTGACATCATCTATTCTCCTAATGCTCTGTGCAAATAGGAGCCAGAATGAGGACCAGATTTGTCCATGGACTAGTGTTAGTAAAAGTCCTTAGCCCTTGTCACCATATACCTATTGAGCCCTTGTCACGATATACCTATTGTTGCTTCTTGCCAGGCTCAGTTAATTAATCCCCCTACCTCCTCTAGAAAATAGCTAAGTACATCAAAGTGAGATCTCAGAATCAAACTCAGGACCAATCCCAGGGGAAATCACTTGATCTTTCTAGTTTCAAATATATCTTTGGTAGATCTCTTCCATGTTAGTTAGGTTTCAGTTTACCCCCTAAGGGATCAGATTCTACCAGAGTTGGAAATGTGGGAAGACTTCTCAGGAATTCAGTTCACAATGATCCAAGTCACCTGACATGGAGTAAGGATTCTTATTGCTGAATTTCCGTTTCTGTCGTTGCTTCAGATGTCCTGAGCAGAGAGCCTTTGCAAGTCAGAAGAAATCTGTGGATCTCATTTGAACTAAAATGGGAGGAAATCCATGCAAATCCCTCCTTTCTTTATATATATCCCTACCTTTTTTATAAGTTGGGTTTAACTGGAATAATAATACCTCACCCTTTTATCTTGTCACCTTCAGCACAAGTCTGTAGGGAGGGTAGATGTTCTTACTCCCTTGTTAACTGCTAGACTGAGAAAAGCCAACAGATATAGACCTTGGCAGAAGTTGGTGCTAAGAAGCGCCTTGTGAGCACTAAGATTTCCTGGTTAACTCAGCAACGTCCGGTCTGATCCAGGGACTCTGTTTAAGTCCTTAGATTCATCCTATTTTTATAAAACAATTTATTTAAATATTTCTAAAAAAATGCATCCTCGTTATTGAAAACTTGGAAAATATCAGAGAGAAGAAAGAAACAAATTCAACCATAGACCCTTTACACACAAGCAAATTCTTGGGATTTCATTTTTTGCTTCTAGTTTTTTGACTGAATCTATGGAATGGAAGGAAAAATCAAATAGGTATTCAGTAATGTTTATTCTGTTTTTACTCTGTTTCCTACATTTAGCACAATGCACATAACAGTTTTCATTCAGCCTACTCGTCTAAGGACCCTTCATGGGTAGCTATTGGTTCTAGACCTTCAGAGCTGAGCTCTGAAAGGTGAGCCAAAATCCCACTGCCATTTCTGGTAAAAATCAGCTGTTCACTCTTCTCCTTTTGTTACTCTTCTGTTTCTTCTTTTCTCACAACCCTCTTCCTTTTCTCTGGCTATATCAGTACACTTTCTCTTCATCTTTCCCTGGTATTTATATTTTCAGTCTTAAAGTCATCAGCCGTACTTTTATAGGTCTTTAAGTTCTGGCTGGCCTCCCCAGGGCAGAGTCAAGGGCCCAGATAACAAGAAGAGAATGAAAGGACAAATATAGAAACTGCTGCTTTCTCTAGTCTCCCACTTTAACCAGGTTGGCACTGGCTTCTCAGAAAGTACATCTGACCAGAGAGGTGTGCTAGAGAGTACAGGGATTTTAGCAACCTCAGAGCTTTGGAATTTCAGTATATTTTTTAACTCCCTCCTGCGTTTTCTTAGTGCTTTAAATAATAGACATTGCTAAGTGTTTATTAATGAGTGTGTGAGTGAATGTATTTGCCTGAGAGTAGAGGTGGCAAGCCACTGTACTGACTTCTGATAAATTAAAAGCGTTAGTGTTCTCTGTCCTGCTCCCAAGGAATTGGGAACATTTCATTTTTCTTATCTCTAGGGTCAATATGACATGAGAAAACCCAGCCAACAAGCAGCCTTGGTTTCAAAGGTACTCACAGCCTCCACATTGTCTGCCTGGTTTCCTGCTCCTGTTGTCCCCACAGAAAGAGCCCCTGAGGCTAGTTTGTTTGAGGTAGATCTCTGCTGTCTGGCAAACGGGCATAAACTGGAATGACAGCTGTGTACAAGAAGGCTAGATATTAGCTGGAAGGGGTGGGGAAGGGGCTCCCTATTTCACTCTATTTGATGCAGCCCCAGCTTTCAATTTACCACGCTTGAGGAGTGCCCATTGTCCCCACAGAAGGACAGAAAATATGTGACCCTGAGTTAACCCCTAATAATTTACATCAAATTTAAATGGGAATGAGGAATTAAAAGGCAAGGCAGAAGCCAAAGGATATGGTGAGCAAAACATTTTTAGCTGGAATGTAAAGAATTTTGGTCTTGGCATTGAAAGGAAATCCAAGCTGCCCCTCCTCTCAATACACAAGACAGGAGATAGGGCACAGTTGTTTGGGTCAGGATTATAATTTTACTGATTTCAGAGATCTAATATTATTCTTAGATCTAATATTAATCCTTAGTGAAGGATGTGTGGAAGGGTGTAGATCTTTATAGAGAGGTACTTTTAACTGTGAAGCAGCATATGTTTTCTTGGAAGGTTAAGACTTGTATTTGCTGGTGCAGTAAGAGAAGGGATGTGCTGAATTGATCAATTCACTTAAAATACAGTGAAAATAATTTAGTTATCATGAGCTAAGTCCTGCCTGAAAATTTCTGTGGCAAGTAGACTTCAACTCTCTGTAATAAATTATATGATTAAATAGTGAGCTTTGGTTAATGATCTAATATATGCCCAGAACTGAGCAGCTGGAGAGTGCTATGAAAGTTTGAAAAAAAGGAAGAAACATAAATGTCATACTACATTTATAGTCAATTAAATATATAGAACATGTGTTGTAGGATAAAAACATCACCGAGTTTAGTAAAGCAAAAAGAAAGTTTTATTTGGCATATATTCAAAAAGACAAAAGTGGAAAATGGACAATGATGCTGCCAGAGCCATGTCTGCCAGAGTCCAAGGAAATATCACAGAACAGACAAAAGTGGGAAAACAGACAAGCATGCTGCTAGAGCCTTGTCTGCCTGAGTCCAAAGAATATTACAAAATAGGCAAGAACGGGAAAACGGATAAACATGCTGCCACAGCCATGTCTGCCCGAGTCTAAAACCATTACAGAATCATCCATTGAAAGCTTAGCCTTTACAGATTGGCAAGAAACTGTGATCTTACATTTTGAATTGTCTTTCTTAACAGTCATTGGTACAGGTTTCAGTAACGACAGTCAGGACAGTCTTCATTGGTCCAACAAGTTTCTATTCACTAAATGCTAATAGGAAAAGAGAAAGTCTCTTGTGTTCTGTTTGATTGGCTTTATGTGAAAGTTTCCCTAAAAGATATTTCCAAGATTGTCTTAGCTATTGCCTTTATACCTCAGGGCCCAGTTGATGTGTCCTTGTGAGTCCTTGTGAGTCCAGCTCCAGCTGGGTCACATTCTCTATGCTCAGGGAGAGGGAATAATAACTCCAATATTATTTCCTAAATCACATGATATAAAAATGCAAAAGCTATTCAACTCAGCCAGTATTTTTTGAGTGTTTTGTGTAGGCCAACTACTTTATTTTGTTTTGTTTCATAGTTCCAGACAACTTCTCTCTCTAGTTTCAGCCAATTGTTTAAAAATTAAATAATGTTTGTTAGTCACAACAGAAGCTTGAGGAATTCAGCATAATTCCATTTCTAATAGTATTGCAAAAAGGCAAATTGTCCAGGAATAATGCATTAAGAGCATAGTCTCCATCATCAAAGAATGGCATGTCATATCAGAAGGGAAGTAATCATGTGATTGTGATCATGAGTGCTGATGGCTTAAAGGGTTCTGTTACCTGTAGGAATCTGCAACTCAACATCTGGCCCCCTGGAAGCTGATTTTTAGCAGGCTGTTAAAGCTGAAGGTGACTTTCAGGTCTTCCAAGCCAACTCCTCCTTTAAAATTTTTTTTAAACAGATGAGAACCTCAAGCCCAGAGAGAAGAAGCCTTTTGCTAAGCTTGTGAGTTACTGCAAGAGCCATGTGAAGAAACATTGTGAAAGACTTGGGGGAAAAAAAAATTACTGGGTGCCCTTTAGAATGCTAGGCATTGACTAGTACACACTTCTAGGTTATCTGATTATATAGTGATCTTCACCTTTCATTGTCTTTGAGCTATTTTAAGCTCTGGAACATAAAAAGCTGATAGTAATGCAAATGATTTTTGCCTGTAGAAATGCAAATGAATTTTAGAGTTGATACCACACACCGCTCCACGACACACACACCAGAAGCTAGTTTTGCTTCTTTTAACAAATTCATTTTAGCATTTCTGATTGCCAGTTTTTAACATCTTACTGGTTCCCTCTTTACCTAATGAATTAAATAAAACACTTGACATATATTCATTTTATATTTGTATGACAGTCATTATTTTACCTTAAAAAAATTATCCTTTAACAGGAGGAAACCAAGACTTTAGTAAGAGCCCTCTGCTTCCTTGTTGTGAGTAGATACAGGCCCCGTTTACATGGATTTCTGAAGTGGCTAGGCAGTTTTGAACAATTCATTATATTTTGAATATACTGGGAAATCTGGTTATTGAAAAGATATCTTGATGTCTCCCACTATAATACAAATAATTATCCCCTAATGTATGGTTTTTAATTTACAATTTCATACATTAAGTTTTATTAAAGTGACTCCTATCGAAAAAATTATCTTTATTCTCCAACAAGCTAGAAAGTATTGTCTGCATCCTCTGCATGACACCTTTTTTACATGGTGTTTTCACAGACCATCACGGAAACTTCCACAGTATCAAGCAAGGGCCCTTAAGAAACTCAGAAAAATGTTGCCATGTGATAATATCTGTTCTTGTGAAACACTGCTGTGTGAGCTATTTAATGCCCTAAAATCTTGCTTGGAGATGTTTCTTTGTAAAACTATTTGTGATTTGTTTTTTTTAATGTGTATGTATAGTACATTCTTAATAATAACAATAACAACATCAATAACTAGCACTTATTAGATGATAGCCACTATACTAGGTGTTTCACATGGATTATATCCTTTAATCCTGGTAGAATGTCAACTCCTAAGGGTAGGGATCTTATTTTCCTTGTTCATGTTGTATCCCCAGCATCTAACACAATATCTGCCACAGACCAGGTATTCAGTAAATGGTTACTGAATGAATAAAGCATGCCTTTGAGGTGGTTACTGTAATTATTTTCATTTTACAAATGAAGAACTGAGGCTAAGAAATATAAAGCAACTTCCCAATAGCATACAAATGGGAAGTGGTGGAGCCCAGATCAGAACTCAGAAAGCCTGACTCCAGAGTCTACACCATATTGCCTTTTAAATCTAAATATTACTGAGAACAGTACTTTTCACCTCTTTCTTCCACATCCTACAGGGTGTCCGGCTATTTTTGTCAAACAAAGAAGAAACATATTTATTTCAGTTCAGCACTTGTTGGGTATAATGTTGGAAACTTGTTGTTGTTAGATGCTGTCGAGTCCATTCCGACTCACAGTGACCCGGTGTACAACAGAATGAAATACTGCCCGGTCCTGCATCATCCTTACAATCGTTATTATGCTTGAGCCCATTGTTGCAGCCAGTGTGTCTGTCTATCTCATTGCGGGTCTTCCTCTTTTTTCTGACCCTCTGCTTTACCAAGCATAATATCTTTCTCCAGGGACTGATCTCTCCTGATAACATGTCCAAAGTATGTGAGACGTAGTCTCCCCGTCCTTGCTTCTGAGGAGAATTCTGGCTGTACTTTTTCCAAGACAGATTTGTTTGTTCTTCTGTCAGTCCATGGTATATTCAGTATTCTTCGCTAACACCACAATTCAAAGGCATTAGTTCTTCAGTCTTCCTTATTCATTGTCCAGCTTTCTCATGCATATGAGGTGATTGAAAACACCATGGCTTGGGTCTGGTGCATCCTAGTCTTCAAGGTGAAGTCTTTGCTTTTTAACACTTTAAAGAGGTCCTTTGCAGCAGATTTGCGCAATGCAATGAGTCCTTTGATTTCTTGACTGCTGCTTCCATGGGTGTTGATTGTGGATCCAAGTAAAATGAAATCCTTGACAACTTCAATCTTTTCTCTGTTTATCATGACGTTGCTTATTAGTCCAGTTGTGAGGATTTTTGTTTTCTTTATGTTGAGGTGCAATCCATACTGAAGGCAGTGGTCTTTGATCGTCAACAGTAAGTGCTTTAAGTCCTCTTTACTTTCAAATTCAGCAAGCAAGGTTGTGTCATCTGCATATAGCAAGTTGTTATTGAGTCTCCGTCCAATCCTGATGCCCCATTCTTCATATAGTCCAGCTTCTCGGATTATTTGCTCAGCATACAGATTGAATAAGTATGGTGAAAGGATACAACCCTGACACATACCTTTCCTGACTTTAAACCATGCAGTATCCCCTTGTTCTTTTCAAAAGACTGCCTCTTGATCTATGTACAGGTTCCTCATGAACAAAATTAACTGTTCTGGAATTCCCATTCTTCACAATGTTATCCATAATTTGTTATGATCCACACAGTCAAATCCCTTTGCATAGTCAATAAAACACAGGTAAACATCTTTGTGGTATTCTCTGCTTTCAGCCAGGATCCATCTGACATCAGCAATGATATTCTGGTTCCACGTGCTCTTCTGAATGTGGCTTGAATCTCTGGCAGTTCCCTGTCGATGTACTGCTGCAGCCGCTTTTGAATGATCTTCAGCAAAATTTTACTTGTGTGTGATATTAATGATATCGTTTGATAATTTCTGTATTTGGTTGGATCACCTTTCTTTGGAACAGGCATAAATATGGGTCTCTTCCAGTTGGTTGGCCAGGTAGCTGTCTTCCAAATTTCTTGGCGAGTGAGCACTTCCAGTGCTGCATCCGCTTGTTGAAACATCTCAATTGGTATTCCATCAATTGCTGGAGCCTTGTTTTTCACCAATGCCTTCAGTGTAGGTTGGACCTCTTCCTTCATTACCATCAGTTCCTGATCATATGCTATTTCCTGAAATAATTGAATGTCAACCAATTCTTTTTGGTATAGTGACTCTGTATTCCTTCCATCTTCTTTTGGTGTTTCCTGCATCATTTAATATTTTCTCCATAGAATCGTTCAATATTGCAACCCGAGGCTTGAATTTTTTCTTCAGTTCTTTCAGCTTGAGAAATGCTGAGCATGTTCTTCCCTTTTGGTTTTCTAGCTCCCGGTCTTTACACATTTCATTATAGTACTTTTTTTTGTCTTCTCGAGCTGCCCTTTGAAATCTTCTGTTCAGCTCTTTTACTTCATAATTTCTTCCTTTTGCTTTAGCTACTCGACGCTCAAGAGCAAATTTCAGAGTCTCTTCTGACATCCATTTTGGTCTTTTCTTTGTTTCCTGTCTTTTTGATGACTTCTTTCTTCATGTATGATGTCCTTGATGTCATTCCACAACTCGTCTGGTCTTCGGTCAGTAGTGTTCAGTGTGTCAAATCTATTCTTGAGATGGTCTTTAAATTCAGGTGGAATATACTGAAGGCTGTACTCTGGCTCTTGTGGACTTGTTCTAATTTTCTTCATCTTCAACTTGAACTTGCATACAGGTGATGGTCTGTTCCACAGTCGATCCCTGACTTTTTTCTGACTGATGATATTGAGCTTTTCTATCGTCTCTTTCCACAGATGTAGTTGATTTGATGCCTGTGTATTCCATCTGGTGAGGTCCATGTGTGTAGTCACCGTTTATGTTGGTGAAAAAAGGTATTTGCAATGAAGAAGTCGTTGGTCTTGCAAAATTCTGCCATGTGATCTCCAGCATTGTTTCTATTACCAAGGCCATATTTTCCAACTACCGATCCTTCTTCTTTGTTTCCAACTTTCACATTCCAGTCACCAGTAATTATCAATGCATCCTGATTGCATGTTCGACCAGTTTCAGACTGCAGAAGTTGGTAAAAATCTTCAATTTCATCATCCTTGGCCTTAGTGATTGGTGTGTAAATTTGAATTTATTAACTTTGAATTTATTAAATTTGAATGTATTAACTGGTTTTCCTTGTAGGTATATGGATAGTATCGTATCACTAACAGCTTTGTACTTCAGGATAGATCTTGAAATATTCTTTTTGACGATGAATGCAGCACCATTCTTCGAGCTGTCATTTCCGGCATAGTAGACCATATGATTCTCTGATTCAAAATGGCCAGTAGCAGTCCATTTCAGCTCACTAATGCTTAGGATATCGATGTTTATGTGTTCCATTTCCTTTTTGACGATTTCTAATTTTCCTAGGTTCATACTTTGTACATTCCATGTTCCAATTATTAATGGACATTTGCAGCTGTTTCTTCTTATTTTGAGTTATGTCACATTAGCAAATGAAGGTCCCGAAAGCTTGACTCCATCCACGTCATTAAGGTATTTTGAGTGCCTTCCAACCTGAGGGACTCATATTCCGGCACTGTATCAGACAATGTTCTGCTGCTACTCATAAGGTTTTCATTGGCTAATTATTTTCAGAAGTAGACCGCCAGTTCCTTCTTCCTAGTATGTCTTAGTCTGGAAGCTCGACTGAAACCCATCTGCCATGGGTGACCCTGCTGGTATTTGAATACTGGTGGCATACCTTCCAGCATCATGGCAGCACACAAGTCCCCACAGTATGAGAAACTGACAGACACGTGGGAGTAACCACTAATAAACTTTGTTCTCTATACATTTGCCTTTTGTCTTTTTATGTAAGTAAGTTGATACAAAATTTGTCTTTTTGTGTTTGACTTATTGCAGTCAGCATGTCTTGCAGCTCCATCTATATGGTAACACATATCAAGACTTCATTTCTTCTACTGGCTGAGTAGTATTTCATTGTATGTATGTACCACATTTTGTTTATGCATTTATCTGTTTATGGGTATTTAGGTTGTTTCTACCTTTTGGCTATTGTGAATTATGCTGCAATGAACATTGGTGTACAAGTCTTTGAGTCTGTACTTTCAAGTCTTTTGGGTTATATAGTTAGGAGTGGAATTTCTGGATCATATGGTAGTTGTATTTTTAGTTTTTTTAGGAACTGCCACACTGTTTTCCACAACAGCTGTACCATTTTGCATTCCCACCAACAATGGATAAGGGTTCTAATTTCCCCACGTCCCCGCCAACATTTGTTATTTTCTTTCTTTTTTTTTATCTTAGC
This sequence comes from Trichechus manatus latirostris, assembly GCF_000243295.1. Taxonomy (NCBI): domain Eukaryota; kingdom Metazoa; phylum Chordata; class Mammalia; order Sirenia; family Trichechidae; genus Trichechus; species Trichechus manatus. The sequence continues at coordinate 4,791,826 of NW_004444016.1, read as the reverse complement.
CATCCTAGTGTGAGAGAAATGGTATCTCATGGTGGTTTGATTTGCATCTGTCTGGTGGCTAATGATACTGAGCATCTTTTCATGTTTTTGGCAGCCATTTGAGTGTCCTCTTTGGTGAAATGTCTATTCCAGTCCTTTGCCCATTTTATGATTGGGTAATAAGAGTTTAATATCCAGAATACATAAAGAACTCCTAAAACTTAGCAATAGACAGACACACAGCCCAATCAAAATATGGGCAAAGGACTTAAACAGACATTTCACCAAAGAAGATATACAAAGATTCAACAAGCACATGGAAAGATGTTCAATGTCATTTGTCATTAAAACCCATTGCTGTCAAGTCAATTCTGACTCATAGTGACCCTATAACGCTCATAGGGTTTCCAAGGAGCAGCTGGTAGATTTGAACTGCCAACCTTTTGGTTAGCAGCCACATGTCTTAACCACTGTACCACCAGGGCTCCTCATTAGTTATTAGTGAGATGCAAATCAAAACCACAACAAGATACCACTTCATTCCCATTAGAAAGGCTATGATTTACAAAAAAAAAAGGAAAATAACAAGCATTGGTAAGGATGTGGAGAAATCGAAACTTTTACCTATTGCTGGTAGTGATGCAAAATGGTACAGCCTCCGTGGAAAACAGTTTGACAGGTCCTCAGAACGTTAAGCATAGAATACCATATGACCCAGCAATCCCAATCCTAGGTATATACCCAAAAGAATAGAAAGCAGGAATGCAAACAGAAACTTATATGCTAATGTCCATTGCAGCATAATTCTTAATAACCAAAAGGTGGAAACAGCCTAAATGTCCATCAACAGATTAACGGATAAACAAAATGTGGTATATATGTACATACAATGGAATATTATGCAGCCATAAAGAGAAATAAAATCCTAATACATGCTACAGCATGGAAACATGATGCTGAGTGAAGTCAGTCACCAAAGGACAAATATTGTATGATCATACTTGTATGAAATATCTGGAATAGACAAATGTATAGAGACCAGTGTTTATTAGTGATTATTGGAGTGGGAGGGAGAGGGACAGGGGAGCCGTTGTTAGAGAGCACTGATTTTCTGTTAATGGTGGAATAATTTTGAAAGACACATTGATGATGTTTGCACAACATGATGGACATAATCAGTGTTACTGAATTGTACATGTTAAAAAATATTGAACTGGCAAATGTTTTGTTATATACATTTTTACAACAATAAAACAATTAAAAAATATGCCTTATGAGAATTTTTCCTTACATTTCTAAGAGTAGAGGCTATTGCCTAATAAAACAGATAATAATAGGATAGCAAAACTTCCAAAATAACGTGTTAACTTTTTTGGAAAAAAGATCTTATGGTAAAACACACATTTTAAGCTTTACCTGTTTGATACTTTAAATTGGGTTGTATGATTATATTTATTATTCAGACTTTAGCTAATAAAATTTTCAAACACTTATCTAATGCTTACTGTGTGCAAAGCACTATGCTGCATGCCTACAAAATTAAAAGATGGTCCTTGCCCTCACTCCCATAAAAAATATGGAACCTATACAACTAACCACAGCACATGATAGAATGTTATAAGTGCCAAAGCTAAATATAATGTGTTATAGGAAATAAGAGGAAGACATCCCTTTTAGCTATGTTGTTGTTAGGTGCCATCGGGTCGGTTCCGACTCATAGTGACCCTGTGTACAACAGAACAAAACACTGCCTGGTCCTGTGCCGTCCTCATCGTTGTTATGCTTGAGCCCATTGTTGCCACCACTGTGTCAGTCCATCTGGTTGAGGGTCTTCCTCTATTCTGATGACCCTTTACTTTACCAAGCGTGATGTCCTTCTCCAGGGACTGGTTCCTCCTGATAACATGTCCAAAGTCTGTGAGATGAAGTCTCGCCATCCTTGCTTCTAGTGAACATTCTGGCTGTACTTCTTCCAAAACAGATTTGTCCATTCTTCTGACAGTCCATGGTATGTTCACCACCACCATAATTCAAAGGTGTCAATTCTTCAGTTTCCATTATTTGTTGTCCAGCTTTCGCATGCATATGAAGCGATTGAAATTACCATAGCTTGGGTCAGGTGCACCTTAATCCTAAAGGTGAAATCTTTGCTTTTTTAACACTTTAAGAGGTCTTTTGCAGTAGATTGGCCCAATGCAATATGTCATTTGATTTCTTGACTGCTGCGTCCATGGGGGTCGATTGTGAATCCAAGTAAAATGAAATCCTTGACAATTTCAGTCTTTTCTCCGTTTATCATGATGTTGCTTATTGGTGCAGTTGTGAGGATTTTTGTTTTCTTTATGTTGAGGTGTAATCCAAACTGAAGGCTGTGGTCTTTGTTCTTCATCAGTAAGTGCTTCAAGTCCTCTTTCCTTTCAGCAAAAAATGTTGTCTCATCTGCATATTGCAGGTTGTTAATGATCTTCCTCCAATCCTGATGCCACCTTCTTTTTCATATAGTCCAGCTTCTCCAATTATTTGCTCAGCATACAGATTGAATAAGGATGGTGAAAGGATACAACCCTGATGCACACCTTTCCTGACTTTAAACCATGCTGTATCCCCTTGTTCTGTTTGAATGACTGCCTCTTGATCTATATACAGGTTCCTCATGAGCACAATTAAGTGTTCTGGAATTCTCATTCTTCACAATGTTACCCATAATTTGTTATGATCCACACAGTCAAATGCCTTTGCATAGTTAATAAAACATAGGTAAATATCTTCCTGGTATTCTCTACTCTCAGCCAAGATCCATCTGACATCAGCAGTCCTTCAGTGTGGCAACTGTAGCTGTACTGGTTGAAAAGCTTTATGGATGAGGAAGTGCTGGAGCCAAGTTTTCAAGGATGTATAAATTGAGAGAGAGAGAGAGTGTGTGAGCAAGAGAGAGAGCATGAGAGCAAGAGATTCAGGGATTGACATTAATAGGAGGATGGGATGGTATGAGCACAGACACAGAAGAAAGAGTATTCGGGCATATTTGGGGAACCATAAGTAGTTCATGGGTGTGGAGTGTAAGTTATAAAAAGGTGAGTAGTGGAAAATAAGGAGAAGAAATGGAGTTGTGAACAAGTTTGTACTGTAACAAACATTATTAGAAAAATCCCTCCAATTCTTGGATCTTTGCATGACTATGAATGTTCCTTCCCCGATCCCACCCCACCCCACCGTACCCCAAATAATATAAAATAAAACAAAAGAAAAAGTTAATTCTTTCATTCAACAAACATTATTAAGTGCCTCCTCTATTCTAAATGCTTTGCTAGGAGCATAAGCTGTAAAGAAAAATTAGACACAGTTCTTGCTCTCAAGAAGCTCACAGTCTGATGGGGAAGACCACTCTTGGTTAGAAAAGGGGTCCATACAGAGTGCCTATTTTATTTGAAATGGGGCCACCTTGAAAAAGAATGAGCTTGGCTGCTCTGGGCTGTTTGCCTGAGCTCTGTTTTTAGCCCTTGGGAGCAACCTCAGGATGTGTAGCATACCAGCAGAACAGCTGCAGACTATATTCTGAAAATGATCAAAGTGGCGCCTGTTTTTCCAGACCCATAGCATGACTTTCACTGAGAAGGAGAGCCAAGCTTTTTCTTTTCTGGCTTGTGCTGTTGGGCACATTGTTCCACAGAATTTTAGAAGGGAAGTTTCAGATTTTTTTTGCCTTTGTCCTAAAGAAAAGAGATGTGGAGGAAGAAAGGGATATGAGGATCATAAACTGCAGAGGCCTTTTACTAAAAAAAAAAAAAAAAAAGTACAGAATTCATCTTTTGGTATTACTTCAACAAGAAGTAATAATAATAATGATAACGTTGATTGAATTCTTACTTTGATGAGGGTTTTAGCATACATCACCCAGTTTAATCCATGCAGCCGTTCTAAAAGTTAGCTACTATTTTCATCAGCTTTTACAGATCAAGAAACTGAAGCTTAAAGAAGATTAAGTAACTTTCTCAGGTCACATATTTCATAAATGGATACAATGGAAAGAGTATTGGAATGGGTTTATTTTCATTTTTATAGAGAAAATTAGGCTTAAGCAGAGTGATTTGTCCACAGGCATATAATACAGTGGTGTTGGAGCCAGATTTAGAACCACATGTCAATTTTATGACACTTTACAAAAAATTTTAACCTCTCATAATGGAAAATTTCAAAAGCTCAGTTTCCACAGTTACCTAGTAATAGCCAGTATTAATTAATATATACCCCATCACTTGCCCCTCTACTGTATTATTTTGAAGGAAACATTAAACACTATATTATTTTGTCTATAATATACCGTCTCTCTAAAAATGAATCTTTTAAAATATATTAAGAAAACCATTATCACACTTAAAATTAGTAAAAATTCCTTAATATATCAACTATCCAGCATGTGTTCAAATTCCCAATTGTCTCATAAATGCCAATGGGTCTGAAGGAGAAATAGGTGTGGAATAGTTTGAGAAGGTGAAAAGAATCTCTTCTGAAGAAAACAATGTGATCAGAGCAATAGGATGAGTAGCAATAATATCAATTGCTATTTACGAAGTATTTACTAAGTGTCAGGCACAAAGCTAGGTGCTTTATATACACTGAATTACATACACATTACTTGATTCTCACAACAACCTTTTAAAATGGGTATTATAATTATCTCCACTTTACAAATGAGGAAACTGTGTCTTGGGGAGCTTCTATAACTTTCCCCAAGTTGTCTAATGTGGCAGAACTAGAATTAGAACCAAGATCTATCTGATTCAAAAGCCTATACTCTTAATACTTAAAAACTACTGAAGAAAATTTATGTTCATGATATAGTAAGGTGAGAACAGGGTAGTAGCAGGAGAAAAGGCAAGGAAGGTTTGTAAAGAGTTTTATGTGTTATACAGCCTTGAAATTGTTCTTCATCCACTTCCTGTCCCCAGTTTCCAACCCCCAAGCCAGAGGAATCTTTTTTTTCCCCTCTTAACCCTGGTGGCGTAGTGGTTAAGAGCTACGGCTGCTAACCAAAATGTTGGCAGTTACAATCCACCAGGAGCTCCTTGGAAACCCTATGTAGCAGCTCTACTCTGTCCTATAGAGTTGCTATGAGTCAGAATTGACTCATTGGCAACAGGTTTTTTTTTTAAACCCTGAAGCACTTAAGACTTATATCTCGCATACACTTATAGTTTTTGTGTTTTTTCCTTTTTCCTTCTGTTTACCACTAGGTCGGAAAGTCTTGATCAAAGGGATTATTTTCTTGTTTATCATCTATATCCCCCACAGTACCCAACTCATTTTTTGAATAAATGAACAAAAGAAAATAAAGGAGTACTATGGTGGTGGAAATTTCAGGCAGCTGGACTGGTTGAAAGTGACCTTTGGTAGAGGATAGGGAGAACAGATAGTGAGGGTGGAAAGAAACATCTTTGAGAACTCTTCACCATGTATAAGAGTTCATTTCTGGTCAAGGGTGATTTAGAAGGCAGCCTGTCTAGAGTCAGAATCAAGTTCTAAAAGACCTTTCAGGGCCCCTTTGAGCATTGTAATTCTATATCTAAGAAGTTACAGTTGCCCTGGAGATGTTGAAAACTCTGATTAATTCTCAGGCCATTCTTATCTGCCAGTTGGTAAATCATATAACCCCAAAATTGTCCCCTTCCTGGATTTTATTGGGCATGATATCATCGTGGGACAAACCAACTGGATTTTGCACCAAAACTTACAAGAAAATTTGAGCTGAGCTACAAATATTATGAGATCTAACCCAGGGACAGAGCAGCTCTCCCAGTCATTACTGCTAATTTCTAGATGTGGATCCCTTGGCTGGGATCTGTTTGGTATTCAGCGTCTAGCTATAAATAAGTCTTGAGTCCCGATGGGTAGACTGGGGTTGGGAGCAGAAGGAGGGAGAACAGCTGGAGAGGCCTAGGATGTTAACCAATAATGTGCAAACCAGGAACAAAGGCAGAAATCCAGGCTTATGCCTTTTTCTATAGATAAGCAACCTAGCTGTGGACTGTGGCCAGTTGTATCTGCAGAAGAAATTGAGCTTTCCTTGTCTTAAGCCTCCCTCCCTGCCTCAAATTCCTAAGCCTGGAGCATACCTAAAGCTCAGTTTCACCCCATTCCTTAAATAGTAAAGTGAATGAGTCACCTGATTTAGAGGCGACTGATTGCCAGTTACTAACTGTGTGACGTTTTGCAAACCATCCAATTTCTCTGAGCTTTAGTTTTTCCCACAGTAAAACAGAGTTATACCTCCTGTCCTGCTACTCCCACAGCGTTGTTGTGAGAATGAAATGAGATAATAGAGTTGAAAGTGTTTTGTGAATTATCAAGCTCTGTAGAGTTGTAAGGGAAGAGGAGGAGGATATGGTTTCCTTGGGCAATTTGGGCTGTGGGACCCAGACCAAGCAAGCTGTTGTTTTCTAGGCCACCTAATTTGCCACAAGGTGGCAGCAGGATCCTATCTTCGCTGCTGTTTTTAGTGGAGGATAGAGTAGGGAGAAAATAGAAGGGAGAGGACTCTGGATGCTGCTTTGCTCTATTCTGCAAAGGTGGAGAAAATCTATTCCTTTTACCACTACCTACATCTCTCACATCACCAAACCCCTCAACTCTGTATTAAATAGTTTCTCAAAGGACCCACATTCTTAAACCAGAATCCCAGAGCAGGTAAACCCCTCCCTTACTGTTAAAGTTAAACTAGACCTTTCAGGTTTCAGTTAATGTCCGGAAACCTGTTTTGGGTTTTGGACTTTCATACAACTATTGTCCTCTGGAATTTCACTGCTACAAACCCCCAAACCCACTTGCATGTTCGTCTTTGAATCAGAGCTCTAGTGGACCTTGAAAACTCTCTATTCCAACCCCTCATCTTATAGAAGAAGAAGTAGAGGCTAAGAGAAGGGATTTAATTTGCCCAAGATTAAATAATCAGTTCATTCAAGAGTTAAGACTCCAATCCAGGTTTATTCCTATGAATTCAGTCCCTTGGCAAATGTGAATATTTTCAAGGTGTTTCAAAAAGCTTAAAGCAGCTTTGTTCTCAGCAGTGAGAATTTTGAGGACTTTCTGAGGCAAAGGGAAAGGCAGAGGAGACCTTTCTTTAGCATTCATTTCAAAAATCTGTTGAAGAGGTGCTGCTAGAAGCACCTGCAGAGCATTTGAAAGGTAGGCCTTAGAAACTCTCTCAGGTATGCTTGCTAAAGGGCTGCAACAGATAACTCCTCGGGAATACATTTCAATATATGGGTCTTTTGCATTAGGCTTTCCTTCCCAGTTATATTCTTCTCAGAAGTCCAAGTTAAAATGGGACCATTCTCAGTGTACCTTGGCTTATGGCAAAGGAAGGCAGCCCAAGAATGAAGAAACTAACCTTATATTAAACATTTGCTATTGATAATCCAGGAATCCCTGGGTGGTGCAAATGGTTAAGTGTTCAACTACTAGCCAAAATGTTGGTGGTTCAAACACATCCAGAGGTGCCTGGGAAGACAGGCCTGGCCTGGCAGTCTGCTTCTAAAAGGTCACGGCCTTGTAAACACTATGGAGCGGTTCTACTCTGCACACATGGGGTCACTATGAGTCAGAGTCTACTCATAGGCAACTAACAACAATGATTGATAATCCACATAAAGGTGGCAGTAAGGTAGAATGAAAGAATGTGGGCTTGAGAGTCCAACATATATTGGCTCAAAGCCTGCCGTAGTTACTTATGTTTATAGGTAAATTTTATAGTTCCCAGTTTTCTTATCTATAAAAAGGGATAATAAGATCTACCTGGTTAGCTATGTATCTTTGGAAAAGTTATTTAATCTTTGGGTATTGATTATCTTGTCTATAAAGTGAGGATAATAAAATGAAAACCCTAATTGATAGGGTTTTATAATGATTAATAAATTAATACCTGTAACCAAGTATAATACATAATATTGTAGTTGGTAGATAAAAGCTATGATGATGAATCATTTGCTATTGATTAATCAGGGACAGATTATTCAATAAGCAAGGTATGCAAGAGTTTACTTGTGCTTACTTACTAATCTGTAGTGTGCAGTTTCACCTGTTTCATGTGAAACTGTGCACTACCGTTTAGTAAAGTAAACACAATTAAGCCCGTTTGTACCTTGCTTACTGTAAGCCCATGCATACCTTGCTTACTGGTTAATCTGCCCTGATGATGATGATGATGATGATTACTGTTACCACCATAGAGGATTGTTGGGAGGATTAAATGAGAAAGTGTATGTAAAGTTTTTAAAGAGAATAGGCACTTAATAAAATGGTATTTATTTTTATTTGCATATTGTTAATAACCACAGTGATGTTAATAGTATCACAGTAAATGAACCTGCTTACTTGTGCTCTAGGTACAGGAGTATTATTTCATCATTTGTTTTACGTTTATTCATACTCTATTATTTGAGGACAATTATTGGCTTTTCAAATTATAGATTTATCTTGTTTTTGGTAATCTAAAGGTAATAATTTCCCCATTATGTCAGATCACTTTTCTTTGGAATGGGTACAAATATAGATCTCTTCCAGTCAGTTGGCCAAGTAACTGTCTTCCGGATTTCTTGGCATAGCTGAGCGAGCACCTCCAGTGCTGCATCCATTAATATTAATATCACACACAAGTAAAATTTTGCTGAAGATCATTCCAAAGCAGTTGCAGCAGTACATCAACAGGGAACTGCCAGAAATTCAAGCTGGATTCAGAAGAAGATGTAGAACAAGGGATAATCATTGCTGATTATCAGGTGGATCCTGGCTGAAAGCAGAGAATACTGGAAAGATATTTACCTGTGGTTTATTGACTGTGCAAAGGCATTTGACTGTGTGGATCATAACAATTTATGGATAACATTGTGAAGAATGGGAATTCCAGAACACTTAATTGTGCTTATGAAGAACATGTACTTAGACGAAGAAGCAATCGTTTGAACAGAACAAGGGAATACTGTGTGGTTTAAAGTCAAGAAGGATGTGCATCAGGGTTGTATCCTTTTACCATACTTATTAAATCTGTATGATGAGCAAATAATCCAAGAAGCTGGACTATATGAAGAAGAATGGGGCATCAGGATCGGAGGAAGACTCATTAACAACCTGCGATATGCAGATGACACAATTTTTGCTGAAAGTGAAGAGGACTTGAAACACTGATGAAGATCAAAGACCACAGCCTTTAGTATGGATTACACCTGAACATAAAGAAAACAAAAATCCTCACAACTGGACCAATAAGCAACATCATAATAAACGGATAAAATATTGAAGTTGTCAAGGATTTCATTTTACTCGAATCCACAATCAACACCCATGGAAGCAGCAATCAAGAAACCAAAGGATGCATTGCATTGGGCAAATCCGCTGCAAAAAGACCTCCTTAAAGTGTTAAAAAGCAAACATGTCACTGTCATGGATTGAATTGTGTCCCCCCCAGATATCTGTCAACTTGGCTAGGTCGTGATTCCCAGTATTGTATGATTGTCTACCATTTTATCATCTTATGTGATTTCCCTATGTGTTGTAAATGCTATCACTATGATGTAATAAGGTGGATTAGCAGCAGTTATATTGATGAGGTCTACAAGATTAGATAGTGTCTTTTTTTATTTTATTTTATTGTACTTTAAGTGAAAGTTTACAATTCAAGTTAGTCTCTCATACTAAAATTTATACATACATTGTTATGTGACCCTAATTGTTCTCCCTATACTATAACAGCACACTCTTCCTTTCTACCCTTGATTTCCCGTGTCCATTCAACCTGCTCCTGACCCTCTCTGCCTACTCATCTCACCTCCAGACAGGAGATGCCCATTTAGTCTAATGTATCTACTTGAGCTAAGAAGCACACTCTTCACGAGTATCATTTTATGTCCTGTAGTCAGTCTACTCTTTGTCTGAACAGTTGGCCTCGGGAATGGTTTTAGTTCTGGGTTGACAGAGAGTCTGGGGGCCACGCTTTCTGGGGTTCCTGCAGTCTCAGTCAGAACATTAAGTCTGGTCTTTTTACTAGAATTTGAGTTCTGCATCCCAGTTTTCTCCTGCTCCGTCGGGAACTCTCTGTTGTGTTTCCTGTCAGGGTGGTAATTGGTGGTAGCTGGGCACCATCTAGTTCTTCTGGTCTCAGGCTGATGCAGTCTCTGTTTCATGTGGCCCTTTCTGTCTCTTGGGCTAATACTTTTCTTATGACTTTGGTGTTCTTCATTCACCTTTACTCCAGGTGGGTTGGGACCAATTGATGCATATTAGATGGCCGCTCGCTAGCTTTTAAGACCCCAGACGCCACTCACCAAAGTAGGATGTGGAACATTTTCTTAATAAACTTTGTTATGCCAGTTGACCTAGATGTCCTGTGAAAGCATGGTCCCCAGACCCCTGCCCCTGCTACTCTGTCCCTTGAAATGTTTGGCTGTATTTAAGAAACTTCTTAGCTTTGGTTTAGTCCAGTTGTGCTGCCTTCCCCGGTAGTGTGTGCTGTCCTTCCCTTCACCTAAGATAATTCTTGTCTATTATCTAGTTAGTGAATAACCCTCTCTCTCCTTCCCCACCCTTGTAACCATCAAAGAATGTTTTCTTCTGTGTTTAAACCTTTTCCTGAGTACTTATGATAGTGGTCTTATACAATATTCATCCTTTTGTGACTGACTAAATTCACTCAGCATAATACCTTCCAGATTCCTTTATGTTACGTTTCACAGATTTATCGTTGTTCTTTATCATTGCATAATATTCCATTCTGTGAATACACCATAATTTGTTTATCCATTTATCTGTTGATGGGCACCTAGACTGTTTCCATCTTTTTGCTATCATGAAGAGTGCTGCAATGAACATGAGTGTGCATATATCTATTCGTCTGACGGCTCTTATTTCTCTAGGATATATTCCAAGGAGCGAGATTGCTAGTTTGTATGGTACTTCTATTTCTAGCTTTTTAAGGAAGTGCCAAATTGATTTCCAAAGTGGTAGTACCATTTTACATTCCCACCAACAGTGTATAAGTGTTCCAGTCTGTCCACAACCTCTCCAACATTTATTATTTTGTGTTTTTTGGATTAATGTAGCCTTGCTGGGGTGAGATGGTGTCTCATTGTAGTTTTGATTTGCATTTCTCTAATGGCTAATGATTGTGAGCATTTCCTTATGTGTCTGTTAACTGCCTAAATGTCTTCTTTAGCAAAGTGCCCGTTCATATCCTTTGCCCATTTTTTAATTGGGTTATTTGTCTTCTTGTTGTTGAGGTTTTGCAGTATCTTGTAGATTTTAGAGATTAGACGCTGATTGGATTTGTTGTAACCAAAAATTTTTTCCCAGTCTGTAGATTGTCTTTTTACTCTTTTGGTGAAATTTTTTTTCTTTCTTTTTTTATTGTGCTTTAGATGAAGGTTTACAGAGCAAATCAGTTTCTCATTAAACAAGTAATACACATATTGTTTTGTGACATTGGTTGCCAACCTCACAACGTGTGTTCAACACTCTCCCCTTCTTGACCTTGGGTTCCCCATTACCAGCTTTCCTGTCCCCTCCTGCCTTCTCGTCCTTGCCCCTGGGCTGGTGTGCCCATTTAGTCTCATTTTGTTTTATGGC
>NW_004444016.1:4773075-4774299 GCF_000243295.1 Trichechus manatus latirostris | reverse complement strand
TCTTATCAATTTTGCCACTCTCTGTCTCTTTATTGGTGCATTTAGTCCATTTGCATTCAGCAGAATTATTGATAGGTATGAGTTTAGTGCCGCCATATTGATGTCTTTTTTTGTGTGTTGTTGACAGTTTCTTTGTTCCACTTAATTTTCTGTGCTGAGTCATTTTTATTTGTGTATTTTCTTTTCATCTTTTTTATTGTTGTTGATTTTCGTATTTTCTGAGTCTTTATATTTCTCTCATTTTTCATTTTGACGTGTAGGACTGTTAGTTTCCTTTGTGGTTACCTTAATTTACCCCTATTTTTCTAAGTTTAAACGAGTCTTTTATTTCTTTATATTGCCTTGACTTCCTCTCCATTTGAAAAATCTATGACTACTTTTTTTAGTCCCTCTTTTTTGTTTTAATGGTGTCATCTTTTATATGTTGACATCTCTGTTTCCCTATTTTCAGTGTTTTACCTTTAATTTATTTTTTGTGACTTCCCTATCTGGGTTGATACATCTAGTTGCTCTGTCCTGTGTTCTAGTCTTGGGTTTTTATCTGATGTTACTGATTTTCTAACCAGAAGACTCCCTTTAGCATTTCTTGTAATTTTGGTTTGGTTTTTGCGAATTCCCTAAACTTCTGTTTATCCGGGAATGCCCTAATTTCGCCATCATATTTGAGAGATGGTTTTGCTGGATATATAATTCTCGGCTGGCAATTTTTTTCCTTCAAAGTTTTATATATGTCATCCCATTGCCTTCTTGCCTGAATGGTTCCTGCTGAGTAGTCTGAGCCTAGTCTTCTTGACTCTCCTTTGTAGATGACTTTTTGTTTATCCCTAGTTGCTCTTAAATTTCTCTCTTTATCTCTGGTTTTGGCAAGTTTGATTATAATATTTCTTGGTGACTTTCTTTTGGAATCTGCCTTATGTGGGGTTCAATGAGCATCTTGGGTAGATATTTTCTCATCTTTCACTATATCAGGGAATATTTCTGCAAACAAATCTTCACCGATTTTCTGTATTTTCTGTTATCCCTCCCATTCTGGTACTCCAATAACTAGTAGGTTATTCCTCTTTTTTTAAAAAAATTTTTTCCCATATGAAAATTTATACATACATTGTTATGTGAATCTAATTGCTCTCCCCATCCTGTGACAGCAAGGTTATTCCTCTTGATAGAGTCCCACATAATTCTTAGGGTTTCTTCATTTTTTAAAATCCTTTTATCTGATTTTTC
>NW_004444016.1:4770042-4771642 GCF_000243295.1 Trichechus manatus latirostris | reverse complement strand
GCTTCTCACTGGTTCTGGATGCCTGAGTAGACTCTCTGCTGCTGGATCTCTCCCAATGTGGAAAACACCTCCTAAGCTCCTCTGCTTGCCTCACTGCACCCCACGAGCTGATCCGGCCTGAAGGGGCTTCAGCTTCCACCAGGTCAGGTATGGCAACTCCTCTCTGCTTCTGAACCATCTCTCTCTCCCCCTGCCACTCAGTCTGATTCCTTGACTCTGCCTTTGTTGTTCAGGACTCCTAGATTGTCATATATAATCGATTCTCTTGTTTTTTCGGGTCTTTGTTGTAAGAGGGATCACCGGAAGTGTCTGACTACTCCACCATCTTGGCCCTTTCCCTCTAGATAGTGTCTTAAGCCAGTCTCTTTTGAGATATAAAAGAGAAATGAGCAGGGAGACATGGGAATCTCATACCACCAAGAAAGCAGTGCTGGGAGCAGAGCGCGTCCTTTGGACCTGAGGTTCCTGTGCTGAGATGCTCCCAGACCAAGGGAAGACTGATGCATCACAAGGACCTTCCTCCAGAGCCAACAGAGAGAGAAAGCCTTCTCCTGGAGCTGATGCCCTGAATTTGGACTCGTAGCCTACTAGACTGTGAGAAAATAAATTTCTCTTTGTTAAAACCATCCAGTTGTGGTATTTCTGTTACAGCAGCACTAGATGACTAAGACAGTCACTTTAAGGCCTAAGTTGTGCCTGACCCAAGGCATGGTGTTTTCATTCACCTCATATACATGTGAAAGCTGGACAATGAATAAAGAGGATGGAAGAATAATCGGTGCCTTTGAATTATGGTGTTGATGAAGAATATTAAATATACCATGGACTACCAGAAGAATGAACAGATCTGTCATGGAAGAAGTATAGCCAAAATACTCATTAGAAGCAAGGATGGCAAGACTACGTCTCACACATTTTGGACATGTTATCAGGAGGGACCAGTCCCTGGAGAAGGGCATCGTACTTGGTAAAGCAGAGGGTCATCGAAAAAGAGGAAGACCCTCAATGAGCTGGATTGACACAGTGGCTGCAACAATGAGCTCAAGCATAACAACAATTATGAGGATGGTGCAGGACAGGACAGTGTTTTGTTCTGTTGTACATGGGGTCGATATGAGTTGGAACTGATTCGATGGCACCTAACAATAACAACAAAGGTAATAATAATGATTAACATTTATTAGACCTTCACTATTTGGCAGACCTATGCTTTATGTATACTGTCTCAAAAAGATGAAGTAGCTTGTTTAAGTCCATACAGCTAGCAAATTATGTATCTGGGGTTTGAACCCAGGCAGTCTGATTCTAGAGTCTGCTTTCTTAACAATTATACTATCCTGCCGGCCTTAAAAAAAAAATTAATATAAGCAAATCTCATTTCTTTGCAGTAGAATTGTAATATCCTGGAGTGTGATGGTTAAGATTGTGTGTCAACTTGGTTGGGCCATGATTCCCCATGTTTTAATGTAATCACTCCCATGATTGAATATACTGTGAGTAGCCAATCAGATGAAAGGGAGTCTCCTTGCGGGGTGTGGCCCTCATCTGTATGTAAGCAGACGTTCTGGCTTTTTGCTCTCTCTGGATCCTGTGGCTGCTT
>NW_004444016.1:4767554-4769773 GCF_000243295.1 Trichechus manatus latirostris | reverse complement strand
ATATAATCTCTCTCTCTATATATATTTATACACTTTACTGGTTTTGCTTCTCTAGAGAACCCAGCCTACGACACAGAGCTACAAGGTATTTAAGACTTTATCATGGAATTTATAATATGTATTAGACATAATAAAAATGTTCATAAATTTGAACTGACAGATCCACGTTTGGGAATGGATCCTAAGGAAATTAATCCAAAATACTGTCAGTTTCATGCTTAAAGATGTTCATCACAATGTCATTTATAATGTGGAAGAATTTTAAAGCAATCTAAGCATCTAACCACAGAAATGGCTAGCAAAATATATCTACTTGGTGAATTATTATGCAGCTTTTAGTAATTATAAATAGTGATGCTGTAGGGATCTTCATAAGAAAAAGATGGTGTGTATAAACTCAAGAAAAGATAAATGTATAATAAATACTTTCTTTTTCCTTCTTGGATATTAATCCTTTATTTCCTTGCCTCGGCAGGATGAATAGGCCACAAAGGGATTTTCTTTTTTTTTCTTCTTTTTTTATTGTGCTTTAGGTGAAAGTTTACAGAGCAAATTAGTTTCTCATTAAACAGTTAATACACAAATTGTTTTGTGACATTGTTTGCCAACTCTGCGATGTGTCAACACTCTCCCCTTCACCACCCCGGTTCCTTGTTTCCATTTGTCCAGTTTTCCTGTCGCTTCCTGCCTTCTCGCCTTTGCTTTTGGGCTGGTGTGCCAGTTAGTCTCATATATATGATTGAACTACTAAGGCACACTCCTCACGTGTGTTGTTGTTGACCCTGTAGACCTATCTAATCTTAGGCTGAAGGGTGAACTTTGGGAGTGACTTTAGTACTGAGTTAAAAGGGTGTCGGGGGGGCCATTCTCTTGGGGTTTCTCCAGTGTCTGTCAGACCAGGAAGCCTGGTCCTTTTGTTTTTTTGATGTGTGTGTGAATTTGAATTTTGCTCTACGTTTTTCTCCCGCTCTGTCTGGGACCCTTAATTGTGATCCCTGCCAGAGCAGTCAGTGGTGGTAGCTGGGCACCATCTAGTTGTTCTGGGCTCTGTCTAGTGGAGGTTGTGGTTCATTAATCCTCTGGATTCATCTTTCCCTTGTGTCTTTGGTTTTCTTCATTCTCCTTTGCTCCAGCTGGGATGGGACCAGTAGATGTATCTTAGATGACCACTCTCAGGCTTTTAAGACCCCAGATGCTTCTCACCACAGTCAGATGTAGAACATTTACTTTATAAACTATGTTGTGCCAGTTGAGCTAGATGTCCCCCAAAACCATCGTCCCTAGCCCTCAGCCCAATAGCTCGGTCCCTTAGGGCATTTAAACGTGTCTGTGAAGCTTCTATGACTTTGCTCTGGTCAAGTTGTGCTAACTTCCCCAGTATAGTGTACTCTTTTACCCTTCACCAAAGTTACCACTTATCTACTATCTGGTTAGTGTTTTTCCCTCCCCATCCCTCCCTTTCCTGGTAACCATCAAAGATTGTTTATTTCTGTATGGAAACATTTTCATGTGTTTTTGTAATAGTGGTCTCATACAGTATTTGTCCTTTTGTGATTTATTTCACTCAGCATAATGCCCTCCATATTCATCCATGTTGTGGGGTGTTTCACAGATTCATCATTGTTCTTTATCATTGTGTAGTATTCCATTGTGTGTAGGTACCATAGTTTGTTTATCCATTCATCTATTGAAGGGCACTTAGGTTGTTTCCATCTTTTTGTTACTGTGAATAATGCTTCCATGAACATGGGTGTGCATATGTCTATTCATGGACAGCTCTTATTTCTCTAGGATATAATCTAGGAGTGGGATTGCTGGATCATATGGTATTTCTATTTCTAGCTTTTTAAGGAGGATCCATATCGTTTTCCAAAACAGTTGTACCATTTTGCATTACCACCAGCAGTGCATCGTAAGAGTTCCAATCTCCCCACAACCTCTCCAACATTTGTTATTTTCTGTTTTTTTGATTTTTGCCAGTAATGTTGGGGTGAAATGATATCTCATTGTATCTTTAATTTGTATTTCTCTAGTGGCTAGTGATCGCAAGCATTTCTTCATGTGTCTGTTAGCCGCCTGAATGTCTTCTTTGGAGAAGCGTCTGTTCATATCCTTTGCCTATTTTATAATTGGATTATTTGTCTTTTTTTTTTTAATTGTACTTCAGGTGAAGGCTTACAGAACAAATAGTTTCTCATGAAACAGTAGTACACGTATTT
>NW_004444016.1:4730670-4765978 GCF_000243295.1 Trichechus manatus latirostris | reverse complement strand
ATGTGTCTGTTGGCCATTTGAATGTCTTCTTTGGTGAAGTGTCTGTTCATTTCCTTTGCCCATTTTTTAATAGGATTATTTGTCTTTTTATTGTGGAGGTGTTGGATTTTCCTCTAGATTTTAGACAGTAGACCTTTGTCGGATATGTCATAGTCAAAAATTTTTTCCTAGTCAGTAGGTTCTGTTTTTACTCTTTTGTTAAGGTCTTTTGATATGAGCATAAATGTTTAATTTTTAGAAGATCCCGTTTATCTAGCTTATCTTCTGGTATTTGTGTATTGTTGATTATGGTCTGTATCCTGTTTATGCCATATATTAGAGCCCCCAGTATTGACCCTATTTTTTCTTCCATGATTTTTATAGTTTTTGGTTTTTTATTTAGGTCTTTGATCCATTTTGAATTAGTTTTTTGAGTATTGTGTGAGGTATGGGTCCTGTTTCATTTTTTTACAGATGGATATCCAGTTTTGCCAGTGCCATTTGTTAAAAAGACTATCTTCTCCCCGTTTGATGGGCTTTAAGCCTTTGTCAAAGAGCAGGAGGCCATAGCCAGGGTAAAGGGATTCTCAATCCTGTTGTGTAGTATGATTTGAGAAACTTAGGTAATTGATAAAGATTGATTCTTCTCTAGCCAGTAAGAAGTCTCAAGGGAATCTTTTCTTTACTCAGCAAGTAGATCTGGCCCTGTGCCAGACACTCAGGGAGAGTGTTGAGATTTAAAGGCCTAAATCTGCAAGTGAAGTGTTCATAGTCTTGTTAGGGATAGGTTGGTAGCCTAGAAGCAGAGTCCTATGTGTAGAATTAGAGGAGTAGAGGGTGGCAGCTGGAATAATGACTTTGTATATACCTGCTGAGGGGACCCAAGGACTAGAGGGACAATATGAGGCAGGTCTGCTAAGGAAAGGCTTTTTAGGTGAGGTGAGTCTTGGCATGGTATGAGATGAAGAACTAAGTTTAGCCTTTTGTATCTGGTTTCTGAAAATAGCCTGAGCAATTAAGGTACTCTTTATCTTTCTAAAATAGTTAGGCAAGTAGGGGCTATACAGGCCTCACACCTGGTGAACTAACTTTAGGAAGGGAGGGGGACATGATGCAATCATACATAACCATTGATTGGATCGATCATAACTCTGCATCAGGGTCCCAGTCATGCATATTCATTGAGGTCCCAAAGACTAGGGGACTTTGGACCTTGTAGCTCTCTCTTTGGGGCTTCCAGAATTGGTGAGAACGTCCATGTATGGGAAAGGGTGCGGCATTTCTCATGGAATCCTCATGCTGGGACCTATCCCAGGCCTTGCCTGATGTGTTTCTTTGCTTATATCCTTTCTGGTTATAATAAATGAGTAACTGTAAGTATAGGTAATAGTCTCTGTGAATTTTGTGAGCCATTATAAAGAATTAACAAATCCACAGGGGAAATGAGCCAACAGGGTCTGGCAGTACAGGAACAATTTGTGTAGAACCAGCTCTGGGTGGCTGGGTGTTAGAGAAAGCCTGCATGTGCAGTTGATGAAGAGAGATAGAGTCCTTGTAGCTTGTGACCTAGTCCCAGGGAAATGAGAGAAAGAGAGAGGGGAGAGAGAGGAATTGCCATGAAAGTGGCTGGCAATGAGGTATGGAGATGTGAGAAGGTGAGGCCTGGATTCATTTCCATCTGGGAGATGGATTCACACTGATCCTTGCCACGCAGTTAGTGATAAAGGTGGGGTTTGCCCACCTTGCCCCTTTTGTAGTGCAGCTGCAGTTTGTAGTGTCAACTTCTGTGCAACTGAGCCTTGAAGAAAACCATGGATCAAAAGTAGTTGCTTTCTAGGCCAGAGGAAAAACATCATGGGCAAAGATCCAGAGACGGAAGTGACCATATTTTGTGGACAAAAGAAATCACTGTCTTAACTGGAATGGAAGGGCCACTTTGCTTTGATTTTTAATACTATAAGATCATTAAAACACACTCTGGTGCAATTGATTACTTTTGTGTGGTCTTTCCAGTCATGGTCTTGTAACTTCCACCCAGGTGATTGGGCAGGACTGTGTGATAGGCTAATTGTGGCTCACCAAGGGGATTTTTCCGTTTTGCCTTAAAAGAGAGCCAATTCCAGACCAGAGAGGAGGATCCTACTACCACCAAGAAAGAACAGCCAGGAGCAGAGAGCATGTTCTTTGGACCTGGTATCCCTTTACTGAAAAGCTCCTGGAAGCAAGGAACCAGGAGAGAGCAAGCGAGCTGTAACCTTGAAGACAGTGGAGAGACCCGACAGCAGAGACCTGGTAGGAGGATACGCTGTGGTGGGCTTCCCAGCCCACATTTAGAGAAAGCTGAGTGCCTCTGGGCAGAGGCCGAGGGCCAGGGAGAGGTGTGCCTGCGAGCACAGCTGGGGAGAGGCTGTCCTGATGAAAGAACTGTATCCTGAGTGTTCCTGAGCCTGAATTGTAACTGTTACTTCCCTTATAATAAACACCACAATTGTGAGTATGGTCTGTGAGTTCTGTGTGGCCATTACAACGAGTTACTAAACCCAGCAGAGAAGTAGAGAATGCTGTGTGAGGGATGGTTGGTGTCAGAATTAGTAAAGATAGTGGAGAGAGGAGGCTTGTCTGGCCTCCACCTCATGGGAGTCAGCCTTGCGCTGTTGATCGTCCTGTTGATCTTGGTTCTCCTTCCCCCTTGTGAGGATGGAGGAGGTCAGACACTGCCTCCATGCAGTTTTTACACACACACAGTGTAGATCATTAAAAAACATGTAGTGGCTGATCCTCTTCTGGATTTCTGGTCCAGACTCAAGGATTGTGAATTTTATTTTCAGTTATCTTTTTCTAGCCTGTCTTTTGGGGTGTGTGACGAGTGCTGGGCCAAGAAGGTAACATAACAGAAAGAAATAACTTTGCTGGGATGTAAAGAAGCCTTTTCATTATGCTGGGCAGAGGCTGCAATAGAATACTTTTTGTAAATGAATTAGTGCTTCTGTGAGCACCAGAAGGAGCCTGGTGACACGATGGTTAAACACTTGGCTACTAACTTGAAGGCTTGGTGGTTTGAACCCACTCAGCAGCTCCGCCGGAGAAAAGACCTGGCGATATGTTTCTATAAAGATTACGGCCTAGGAAACCCTATGGGGCAGTTCTGTTCTCATATAGGATCTCTATGAGTCGGAATCAACTCAATGGCATGCAACAACAACAACAACAAATGAGCACCAGAAGGGGAGACACCTAGAGTGAAAGAATATTCATGAGAACAGTTAAGGTATAAAGGCCAACTAGCAAACCTATCATTCTCAGAATTTTAAAATGAAAAATTCTAGAAATAGAATGATAATCAGGCGATATTAGAAAGCCCTTCAGGATCTCTTTTAAGGACTGTCGGCTTATCCGTCTGAATCCAGTACCTATTGTTGTAGAGACTTCTGGTGCTCAGCCATATCTGGCTCTCTTCTCTTTCTGGCCCCACTGGAATACTACGTTTTCCTACTCTTTGCAGTTAGGCAGAGATATGTGAATAGTTCCAGCCAATGGGCTGTGAGTGAAGGTGATGTGTGTGTTACTTCTAGTCACAGCATTTATTTCCTAGTATTAGACCCTTCAACTCTCCCTTTCTCTGCCTTGATAACCAAGAAGTTCATATATTCCAAAATGTACAGCTACGAGATTGTGGACCTTTAATTAGCATAGGTTCCTGAGTGACTGTGTGGAGCAGAATTCCCTCCATCTTCAGACCCGCCATACATAACCTGAGAGACTTGGTGTTGCGTGTTACCACAGCATATATTTACTAGCCTATCCTGACTAATATATCCATCCTGCTCATTTCTTTCCTTATTCTTCTCTCCTTTTTTGAGACTTAGAGAAAGCATTTGTTCACTTCTAGGGAGTGGGATGAATGAGTTGCAGAGGTAGATTTTGGAGGGAGGGGAGAAGTGTGAGGGTAGAATTAGTTGGCATTAGTGACTATAGAATTGCTGCAAGGTGAATTTGTGTGGTGAGGGCAGGAGAGGAAGAAGGGATAAACTGAAAGAAAACTGAAATATGTACAGTTTATCATTTTTGTGGATGTTATGGTTTATCTTGGGGAGATCATGAACTACAAATTTTGTTATCTTCACAGATTTGCCCATTCCCACCCCTTGGCCTACATAGAGAGGTTTTTCCCTGAGAAGGTTTTGAGTGGTGACTGAGCAGAAAGAATACTGATCTAGAAAGCTTAACAGATAAATCCTTGGTCAGCTATAGAGACTGAGGTTCCAATGACTCAGACCCTGGGTATTCATAGAATTGCTTTGAAGGCTTGCTATGGAGAGAAAGCTTATGCAGCTTCATTTCATGTGAAGGTTCTGTGTGAATTTGAGAGTCCCTCAATCATTAATCACTAAAGCCAGATCAGTTAGAGAAATAAATATTGTTCTAATGTAATTTACTCGCAAAATATATTTCAGTGGGAGTCAGGGGACCAGCTTATTTGATTTATTTCTGACACTGTCTAGCTTGGTATAAAGTCGCTTTCCCCTCTGAGCCTCAGTTCTCCCCTATAAACTATTCCAGCCCTGATATTCTAGAGTTCTGAGATGAGCGAATGTAGAAGAATGTTCTCATTTTAGGGGTTGAGGATTCTAAAGGGACAGAGGGAGAAAGCTGTCTCTGATCCATTCTTTACCACTATCAGAGGCTATGCTTATTTTCTCCCTCAGAGGATGGTGTCAGTGCAGTGTGCACATGGAATTGATTTAAAGGATTTCTTCCTAGAGGCTATAAGAGCCTTGAGGTCAAGGACCTGGTTTCACTTGTCTGTGCGTCTCCTGTTCTTGCCACAGAAGAGATGCTTAATAAATGTTTGCTGACTTGAATTGGATTGAATACTTTGTGTTTTTAAAATTTTTTAATAACTTTATTGAGGTATAATCAATATATAATAAACTGAACATATTTAAAGTGTGCAGTTTGATGAGTTTAGACATATGTAAACACCCATGAAACCATCACCACAATCAAGATAATTAACATATCCATAATCCCCAAAAGTTTCTTCATGCCCCTATAAATCTCTCTCTTCTGCCCCTCCGCTTATCTCCAAAGAATCACTGATTTTGCTATCTGTCACTATAGATTAGTTTGCATTTTCTCAAATTTAATATAAATGGAATCATACAGTATGTACTCATTTTTTTGGTCTGGCCTCTTTCACTCAGAATAATATTTTGAGATTCATTCATGTTGTAGTATGTCAATAGTTCATTTTATTGTGGAGTAGTATTCCACTGGATTGGCTTGTTTCTGGCTCTTGGCTATTACAAATAAGGCTGCTGTGAACATTTGTGTATGAATCTTTGTATGGTGTATGCTTTCATTGCTCTTGGGTAAATATCTAGGAGTGAAATGGCTAGGTCATTTGGTAGGCATATGTTTAAATTTTTAAGAAATTTTGTCCTGTTTTCTAAAGTGGTGGGGCCAGTTTACATCCCACCAACAGAGAATGTATGAGTTCCAGTTCCTCTACATCCTCACCAATTCTTGGTATGGGTCAGACTTTTAAATCTTAGCCATTCTAGTAGGCATGTAGTGATATTTAGTAGTTTTAATTTAAAACTAATTCCGTGAGTTGGAATTGACTCAACAGCAACTAACAACCACCACAAAAATGATGACAAATTTTGAGCATCTAATGATGTTGAGCATCTTTTCAAGTACTATTTTTCCATCTGTATGTTTTCTTTGGTGAAATGTCTGTTCAAATTTTTTGCCCATTTTTTTACTGTGGTAAAATATAAGTCACAAAAATTTGCTGTTATAATTCAGTGTCATTAATCACATTCATCATGCTGTGCAACCATCACTACTATCCATTTTCAAAAATTTTTTAATCATCCTAAACAGAAACCCAGAACCCCTTAATGCCCATTTAAAAATACTTTTAAAAATTTTATTGTGTTTTAGGTGAAAATTTATAGCACAAATTAGTTTCTCATTAAAAAATTTTATACACAAATTGTTTTGTGACATTAGTTGCAATCCCCGCAATGTGTCAGCACTCTCCCCCTTTACCTTTCCACCCTAGATTTTCTGTGTCCATTTGTCCAGTTTTCCTGTCCTTTCCTGCCTTTTTGTCTTTGCTTTTGGGCAGGTGTTGCCCATTTGGTCTCGTATACTTGATTGAACTAAGAAGCACATTCCTCATGTGTGTTAATTTTTGTTTTATAGGCCTGTCTAATCTTTGGCTGAAAGGTAGACTTTGGGAGTGGCTTCAGTTCTGAGTTAGCAGGGTGTCCGGGGCCCATAGTCTCGAAGGTTCCTCCAGTCACCGTCAGACCAGTAAATCTGATCTCTTGTTGTGAATTTGAATTTTGTTCTACGTTTTTCTCCTGCTTTGTCTGGGACCCTCTATTGTGATCCCTGTCAGAGTTGTTGTTGGTGGTAGCCGGGCACCGTCTAGTTCTTCTGGGCTCAGGCTGATGAAGGCTGTGGTTCATGTGGATCATTAGCCCTCTGGAGTAATCCTTTCCTTTTGTCTTTTGTTTTCTTCATTATCCTTTGCTCTGAACATGCTGGGACCAATAGATTTATCTTAGATGGCTGCTCGCAAGCTTTTACCCATCGCCGTCAAGTCAATTCCAACTCATAGCGACCCTATAGGACAGAGTAGAACTGCCCCATAGTGTTTCCAAGGAGCAGCTGGTGGATTTGAACTGCCAGCCTTTTGGTTAGCAGCCAAGCTCTTAACCACTGTGCCACCAGGGCTCCCACAAGCTTTTAGGACCGTAAAAAAAAATTTTTTTTAAATTGAGTTTCAAGAGTTCTTTATATGTTTTATACATGAGCAAATATTTTCTTCCAGTCTGGCTTGTCTTCTCATTCTCTTAAACAGTGTCTTTTGAGAACAGAAGTTTTTTATTTTGATGAAGTCCAGTTTATCAATTTGTTCTTTAAAGGACTGTGCTTGTGGTATTTTTTCTAACAGATCTTTGTCTAACCCCAGATCACAATGTTTTCCTCTATAAGTTTTATAGTGTTCAGTTTTACATTTAGGTCTGTGATCCATTTTGAGTTAAGTTTTTAATATGGTCTAAGGTAGGAATCAAAGTTCTTTTTTTGCATGTGGGAATCCAGTTGTTCTAGCCATCTGTTGAAAAATACTTTGTGTATAGTTTTTCAGATTTTAGAAGAAAATATCCATTAAATCAAAGATTTTTAGCACTTAAAGTGATCATAGAGGTCATTTAGACCAGATCCTTTCATCTTATAGATAAGAAAACAAGCTTAGAGAAGTAACTTGCCCAAGGTCACATAGCTAGTTAGTGTTAGATATAGGCCCAGAACCCAGGTCTTTTGATTCCATTAGTTCTTCCGTGTTGTCTTTTTATTTTACCCTTGTGAGTACCCTATTATTGAGTATTGTCATTCTGTCCATGGTTTAGAAGAGAACACTTGGCTCAAGAGGGGACTATCACTTCAGAGACCCTCACCTCTCTGACTGTATCCTCTATTCTTCCCTCACTCTACCTTAGTCTCCTTGCTGTTCCTTGAATCCATCAGGCATGCTCCTGTCTCAGAGCTCTTACACTTGCTTTATTCTGCCACTGAACGCTCTTCCCTCAGCCATCTGCGTGTCTTCCTTCCTCACCTCCTTTAGGTCTTTGCTTAAACATCACCTCAGTGAAACCTTCCCCAACCACACATTTAAAATTGCACCCCCCTCCAACAATCTGCATCCTCTTCCCAGCAGTATTCTGTAATCAGGCTGTGAAGCCTGGTCCCATGGCTTGAGGAGATTCTCTGTGAGAGAGATACTAAGGCCATGAATGAATGAAGGTGAGGAGTCTTTTTCTACATGATCAGGGTTGAGGAAGCATGCCGAAAACAGCTTGAAATCACCTGCTTTTTTCCCTCCATCTTTAGAAACTTAGAGCCCTCCTTAGATTTTCAGCCTAACCGTGATTTGTGGGCTGGACCTGACCCACGCAGAAGAGCAACCTCCTCAGGACTTGTGTAGGTATCAGATATTTTTGATATTGCTACTATTTCTTGGGTCCTTTCTATGTGCTAGGCACTATACATGCAGTATCTCCAGTTCTTACAAATGTCTGACAAAGAAGGAATTATTACCAAGAAACAAAGAAGTTAAAGAAGCTTGCCTTAGTTAACACAGTTAATAAGTGGTTAGTGAGTGGCATGGCCAAGATTAAAACCCAGGCCTGTGTAGCTCAAAACCTGAGCTTTTTCCACTATGTTTTGATAATTTGTTTCTACTTTCCTGTCCATCTCTCCCCACCTAGAAGCAATATCATCAGGTAACTACTGAAGTGTGGGGTGAATAGAGAAGGCTATTCCAATGTCATCTCTACATTTCTTTCAGAAAGGGAGGCAGCAGGAATCCCTTTTCCATTGATGGCAGAACTGAGGCACAGAGGTGTTAAGTGACATGCTTAGGGTGGCAAAATAAGTCCATGGAAGAAATGGGAGTAGAATTCCAGGGGTTTCCGGGGACATTGTGTGACAATCCATGTCTCATCAATACCAGAGACAATTTTATTATAGGTCCTGAATGTATGAACAAGTGGATAACCCTTGTGGCCTCTCAGAAGGGTGAGTAAACATTTGAAATTTATGAGCCATTACCCACCAGCTGCTCTGGAGAGGAATTGGGGTCTCTCTACACAATACTGTAGGCCTAGGTTCCACAGAATTATTGGCTTATGAGCCATGTCCCAGGCTCATTCCACCAAGCTAGATGCCCAGCATTTTCATTAGGCCCTAATTTAGATTTAACACCTGCTTTGAGGGCTTCTGGCTGAAGCTCTTCCAGGAGCAACTCTGAAATCCTGGTTTTGTATTTAGTCTCTCAATTCCCTGAAATCAGAGACAGAGGGAGTTTTTCAGAAGACATATGAGTAAGGAGGACTTTATGTGAAAAATTTCACAAAAACAGCCTTGATTATGGCAGGCATGATACCCTAGATCTGTCTCTATGATCACGTGATGCTCCTACTGAAGTTTTTCAGCTAGGGGTGGCTCAGAGCATGCTTATTCTGTGTAGAAGATGAATGGGTACCATTTGGGCAACCATTCCCCTGGAATGTCTTCATCTGAATAGACTGGCAGGGCCTAATGGTATAGCAGGCAGAGTTGTTGGTCATTGCCAGCCAGGACACTAGGCTTCAGTTACAGCCTTTCAAACTTACCAATTTTAAAGTCTTTTTCAGTAATGATGTACTGTACTGCCTGAGTTTCCTGGTGGGAGGTCGGGAATTGGCTTCTGGAGAGGCCCAGTCTCACTTTGCCTCTTTCTGAACACCTAACCATGTTGTAATTATCTGCATTATTGACAGTCCTCCTTCAAGTAGTGCATTCCTCAAGAACAGGGACCCAGTATTACTGTTCTCTTTATCCCCATTGCCTAGCACAGAACTTGGCAGGCACCTAGTAAATGATAGTTGAATGAGTGAATGAACAAGAATAAGAGTTGGAGCTAGACAGGCCACTGTGACTTCAGACTACTTGTTTAATTAATCATGCTTCAATTTCCTCATCTGTAAAGTAGAGGAACATTACCTATCTCACAAGTGTTTTTAGAATTAAGTGAGTTAATGAATGTAGGGACAGGGTGAGTGCCAGATGGTTCTTAGGGTCCTGTGATTCAGTAACACAGCTTGGTATGCAGAATAACAAAGGAGTTAAGAAAGCAACTAGCTTCATATCTGCCTGGTTATGTCCTAATCATCCTTTGGATCTCAGGGTAAAAAATATTTCTTCTAGGAAGTTTTCTCTTATCTACTTCCTGTCCCCACTCTCCCCAGGATAGGTTAACTCCTCTCACTAGGTGCCTTTAAGATATTGCATTTTTTCTGTAATAGCACTTAACATAATTTATTGTTACTGTGTATATATTTTTTAAGTATCATCTCTGATTGACTGTAAACTCTTCAAGGGAGGGCAGGACCATGCCAATCTTGCTAACTCTCATACTTAAGCACATAATAGGTACTTATGAAATATCAGTTGAATTAATGAATAGAAGAATGGATAGATTTTACGGATGAGGAACCTGAAGCTTTGAAAGAGTAAGCAGTTTTCCCAAGGCCTGGGCCTTAGACCCATGTCTCTTGACTCCTTGTACCACAGCTGCCTCAAGGACAGAAACTTTGGATTCTTAGTTGTTTTAGTTTTTGTCTTTTTCTCACCCATTTAAAACTTATACAATAACACATGTTTCTAGTAGAACAATTAGAAAATATAGACAAGCAAATAGACAAAAAGAAAGATGCGGTTTAAAGTGAGGAAAGGTGTGCATCAGGGTTGTATCCTTTCACCATACTTATTCAGTCTGTTTGCTGAGCAGATAATCCGAGAAGCTGGACTATATGAAGAAGAACGGGGCATTAGGATTGGAGGAAGACTCATTAACAGCCTGCCTTATGCAGATGACAGAACCTTACTTGCTGAAAGTGAAGAGGGCTTGAAGCACTTACTGATGAAGATGAAAGACCATAGCCTTCAGTATGGATTACACCTTAATATAAAGAAAACAAAAATCCTCACAACTGGACCAATGAGCAACATGATGATAAATGGAGAAAAGATTGAAGTTGTCAAGGATTTCATTTTACTCAGATCCACAATCAACACTCATGGAAGCAGCAGTCAGGAAATCAAAAGATGCATTGCATTGGGCGTATCTGCTGCAAAAGACCTCTTTAATGTGTTGAAAAACGAAGATGTCACCTTGAAGACTAAGGTGCACATGACCCAAGCCATGGTGTTTTCAATCGCCTCATATGCATGTGAAAGCTGGACGACGAATAAGGAAGACCGAAGAATTGATGCCTTTGAATTGTGGTGTTGGCAAAGAATATTGAATATACCATGGACGGCCAAAAGAATGAACAAATCTGTCTTGGAAGAAGGGCGACCAGAATGCTCCTTGGAAGTAAGAATGGTGAGACTACGTCTCACATACTTTGGACATGTCATCAGGAGGGATCAGTCCCTGGAGAAGGACATGCTTGGTAAAGTGGACGGTCAGCAAAAAAGAGGAAGTCCCTTAACAAGATGGATTGACACAGTGGCTGCAACAATGGGCTTAAGCATAACAACGATTGTGAGGATGGTGCAGGACTGGGCAGTGTTTCATTCTGTTGTAAATAGGATCGCTGTGAGTTGGAATCGACTCAACAGCACCTAACAACAACAACATTTTACAGAGAAAAAAATTAAGGAACAGTAAACCTGGCTCTCTGGCTCCTGAGTCCAGGACTGCTGTTCGTGGTAGCTTCTGAATTACTTGATGGTATAATCCTTCAAAAATTCCTGATTTTAACGGGATTGTGCGTTATCTTTGGGAGCCCTGGTGGCACAGTGGTTAAGAGCTCAGCTGCTAACCAAAAGTTTGGCAGTTCGAATCCACCACCCACTGCTTGGAAACCCCATGGGACAGTTCTACTCTGTTCTATAGGGTCGCTATTAGGAATCAACTCGACAGCAATGGGTTTGGTTTTTGGGTTCTGTTTGATTTTTCATATTTCCATGGGATTTTGTATCTATCTTTGTAGAAGTTCCATTTAGGTCCTTTTTTTTTAATGTCTAATGAGCTCCTTGTGCTATTGCTTCCTCTGCATGCTTGGCCCTAGGGAATCTATTTGTAGTAGCTATTTAAAGTCCTTTACTACCTCTACCATTTGTGTCATTTTGGGTTTACTGATGGATTTCTCTGCAGTGGTGAATTGTATTTGTCTGTTTTGTGCATGCCTGGAAATTTTAGGAGTCCAGTATTGTGAATTTTCATTGTGATGCTAGGTGTTGCAGAGTTTGATCCTTTTGAGCACACCTCCTCATTTATTGACTATCTCGTTATCTGATGTTTCACATTTACAACAATAGTAAAAAAATCTACTATCTAACTATTTTGTGCATTAAAGATGTATGTTTGGCAGTAACAAATGCCAAGGTACAAGGCAAGAGTAATGTTGACTTTGATGGTTAAGGTTATGTGTCAGCTTGGCTGGGGCATGATTCTCAGTGGTTTGGCAGTTATGTAACGATGCAGTCAGCTTCCTTTTTGTGATCTGATGTGGTCATCCTTCCTTTTCCAATAACATTTATTTCATGTAAGACCTGGTCTTTGGAACTTAACCATGTCTGTAAGTGAGAAGATGGTGTATTGTTTTGAACCTTAGTTAACTGCTTCCCAACAGACTTGAATCTTCAGCTAATTTGGCCCTACAGCAGAGGCAAAGGAAACCCTGGTGGCATAGTGGTTAAGAGCTATGGCTGCTAACCAAAAGGTCAACAGTTCAAATCCACCAGGCGCTCCTTGGAAACCCTATGGGGCAGTTCTACCCTGTCTGATAGGGTTGCTATGAGTCAGAATTGACTCAATGGCAATGGGTTTGCTTTTGGTTTTTTTGACAAAGGCAAAACTCTTTGAGGACCCTATTTGAAGCCCCTTGGATTAGGTCTTTCCACTCTTTTTCACTGGGAACCAGAATTCTTCTCAGCGCTAGGGGAGCCCCAGAAATTGTTCAGCCTGCTCCTTTCTGGTGGTTCTTTCATGGGCTTTGGAGTCTTCTCCCACTTGCATGTCAATATGTGCTGAGAGAAGGGGACCTCTCTCCACATCTCCAGATTCAGAATATTTAATCTTTATTTTCAGTCTTTAATCATGATTAGATAATTCTTTCATTAGTTCACAGGCAAGTAAATAATTAACAGATTACCTAATAATAAAATTATTTTTTCTATTTTATATCTTAATTAGAAAGTGACACCTCAAAGTAAAATTACTAGAAATCTCCAGGAAGTAAAACAGGGAACAGTAACTCAGGAACCAGGGAAGCACTCAGGTAACTACATTCTCAGTTTCTGTTTTCTCTAAACTCTCTGTCCCAAACACAGGCATCTTCACAGGTCTGATATGCTTATCCCAGACCCAAAATGGAGGCAGCTCTGGGGACGAGGGGCCTGTTCCTCAGCATTCCTGGAAGCTCTCTGCCTCTGTCAATACAACCCTGGTAACCTCAAGGCAATGACTGGCCCTCATTTTAGGGGGAGGTGAGAGTCCCATATTAAGAGAACATTGTCAAAAGTGTACGATCAAAGCCCTGTCCAAATTCTCTGAAATTACTTTATGGCTTAGCCATAAGAACTCAGGTAGATGCTGAATCTCTGAAATTCTCACTTATGGTTTTATCATCTTCCAATAACTGGAAGACAATTATGTTCAGGGCCTGTAATTATACAGATAGAGTCTCTGAGAACCCCCCAGACGTGCTTCTGATTCATGCCAAAGGTCATTCACATTCCTCTGTCTCTTCTAGACCAGTTAATTAAAACTTGGAATGACCAGGAAATCCAGAATTTCCTATAAGAATGGGAATTCCTTGAATTTGAAGTACACCTGGAAATAAGGAACAGAAATGAAGTGCTTTCAAAAGCAATTTCCAAGAAACTCAAGCTCAGGGGCATAAAGAAGAGCTGGCAACAATGTCTGTAGGATTTATACTGGACTGTTAATGAAACCAGCCAGAGTACAAGAAGTGAAACTTTGCCGTGTCCTTATGGATGCCCTACACAGGATCCTGGGCTATAAACAGGAGGATGAAGTCTCCTCAGGTTTGTCTCTTCTCTATTTCTCTTCATGGTCCTTTAGTTGGTAGCATCAGCTGGCACAACCCATAGGTTCCCTCTGCTCATTGGCACAAAGGGCCTACCACTCTGAGGGTTACTTGATTCTCTCTCCTATTAGCTCCTTTGCAACACATACCAGGGGTCCTGAGGGACTTTATCCCTGATTGTTCAGAATGGACATAGCCCTGGGGTCAGGCGAGATAGCAAAGATTCAGGGAGAGGGAAAGTGATATTCTCAGAAGCTCTCAGTGTGCCTTTCTCTCACTCAGGTCCTCCCTGTGCAGCCTCAGCCAATCTCTTACCTCCTGAGGACCAGCCCAGGCCTGGGCCATCTATGTTCCCCTTGAGGAGTTGGTCTGAGTCACCCCACATGTGATCTATGTGGAGGATCCTCAGGTACCTGGATGGGAGATCTGGACCCTGCGCCCTCCATGGTCCTCTCCATTCCTGTGTTCTTTGTTTATTCCAGAAGAACCCATGCCCCAGCAGCTATGGCCAACCTCTGACTGATCCAGATCCTGAACATAAGGACAGTTTGAACCTGGATCTGAAATCCATGTGAGATACAAGGGAATATTGCAATTCCATATAGTCATGACTCCTTCTCATCCCCAAACCCAAATATAGTATTTAGCCATAATGGGAAATGAAGGTCTGATGCATGCTACGACATGAATGAACCTTGTAAACATTATGCTCCGTGAAATAAGCGAGACATAAAAGGACAAATATTCTATGATACCACTTACATGAAATATTTAGATTATACAAATGCATAGAGACCAAAGTTTATGAGTGGTTACCAGTGGCTGGTGGGAGAGGAGAAGGGGAGTTATTGCTTATGGGGCACTCAGTTCCTGTAAAGGGTGATGGGAATTTTTGGAAACAAAACATAACATTTTAAACATATTAATGTTACTGATTTGTACACGTGAACATGGTTAAAAGTAGCACTTTTTTCAATAGATATTTTACTGTAATAAATAAAAGAGGCTATACAGTCATCTTTAGTGCAATTTGAAGTGTTATTGATCCTCTATACATAGCTCTTACAATTTTTCTCTTTAAGAATTTTAAAGACAAAATTTTGGTTACATTTTCACAAAAATCAGCAAAACTTGGTATCAGTAGGCACCAGTCTCTGGAGAAGGACATTATGCTTGGTAAAGCAGAGGGTCAGTGAAAGAGAGGAAGACCCTCAACGAGACAGATTGATGCAATGATGGGCTCAAGCATAGCATGATTGTGAGGATGTCACAGGACCGGCCAGTGTTTCATTCTGTTGTACACAGGGTCGCTATTGAGTGGGAACCAAGTCAACAGCACATAACAACTATATATATATAAAAGAAAAGGTAAAAACAATGAAAGGATAAAATCAAGACAATAAAAATGTTTCTCTATAAGGTGAGGGAAGAAAGGGGATGGAGGGGAAAGAGATAGAATATAGATTTCTCTGAAGGTACCTTTACTTAGTAGTTTTGTCATTGAAACTATGAAAACATTTTATATAACTATGAAACAAACAAGTAAAAATGAAAAATGCAATCCCTAAAAATTGAAAGCAAACGGAAGCAAATGAACCTCAAGGACTTCAAATTAGTGGTTTGATAAAACAGAAAAGAATCATTTCAAGTGTCTGTAAAATAGCAATTTGACTGCAGGTGCTAGTGGGTTACAGACCTCTACTTCCAGTTGCAAGTTGAATTCTGTTCAAATGCCTTTTTTGTATCGATTGATTTGATCATACTACCTTTCTTCTTTAGCCTGTTGTTATGGAGGATCATGTTAACAAATTTTAAACTACTGAACATGCCTTCAATACCTGGAATAAATCCAACTTGGTTGTACTGTATAATTGTTTTTATAATTTTCTGGATTCAATTTACTAATACTTTGGGGAGGATTTTTGCCTTAAACTCATGAAAGACATCGGTCTGCAATTTTCTGCTTTTGTAATGTTTTCATCTGGTTTGGAATTAAGGTAATACTGGCTAAATTTAGTGAGTTAGGAGATATTCCATCCTCTTCTATTTTTATGGAGGACATTGGTGTTAATTCTTTAAGTGTTTTGTAGAATTCTCCAGTGATATTCTTATGGCCAGGATATTTGTTTTGCATGAGTTTTTTAAGTTACAAATTCATTTTCTTTACAGTGATTCTAAGACTATTCAGATTATCTATTCCAACTTTCTATAGTTTTAGTAGGTTATGGTTTTTCTAGGAGTTGGTTCATTTCTTCTAAGTTTTCACATTTATAAATACAAAGTTGTTTGTTGTAATTCTTTATCCTTTTCATGATTGCACTATCTAGTAATATCCCTTGATATTGGTAAATTGTGTCTGTTGGTTGATTCTGTAACTCATTGCCTCTTTTGAGTTTTAGTCAGCTTTTTGCTTCATGTTTTTGAAGCTCTGCTCTTTGGTACACATTCATTTAGGATTGCTATGTCTCTTTTGCACTTACATCCTTTTATCATTATATAATATCCCTCTTTGTCCCTACTAATTTTCTTTTCTAAAATCTACTTTATGTACGATTAATATGGAATTTTTTGATTTGTTTTTTAAATTAATGCTTGGTTGACATATTTGATCCATCCTTTTACTTTAAACCTACTTAAAGTGAGATTTATGCTTGAAGTGAGTTTATAATAGACAATATATAGTTGAATCATGTTTTTTTAATCAACTCTTGTCAATCTATGTATTTTAACTATTATATTTTTAGCATTTGCAATTAATTATTGATACACTGGAGCCCTGGTGTCACAGTGGCTAAGACCTCGGCTGCTAACCAAAAAGTTGGCAGTTCGAATCTACCAGGCACTCCTTGGAAACCCTATGGAGCAGTTCTGTTCTGTCCTATAGGGTCGCTATGAGTTGGAATCAACGGCAACCGGTTTTTGGTTTACTGATATATTAAAACTTAAAACTGCCATTATATTTTCCTTGTCGTTGGCTCCCCTGTTTCTTATTCCTCTTCTTTTCTTAGCATCTATTGGGTTACTTGAACATTTATTAAAATTCCAGTTTTATTTATATATAGTCTTTTTGAGCATATTGTTTTGTACATCTTCCTTAGTGGTAGCTCTAGATTTTACAATATATGTATATAACTTATTAGAATCTACCGTTACCGTTTTAACATTTAAGTATTGAAAATTTGCTTTCCCTCAGGACCCAGTAGCCTCACACTATTAAGATATAATTGTCTTAAGTCTTCCCTCTAAAAACATTGAGCGCCATATCAAATGATACTATATTTTATGCTACAACCATCAAGTATGATTTAGGAAACTCAAGAAGATGGTAGTCCATTTTTACACATTCCATTGTTCTTCATTCTTTTCTGAAGTTCTAATCCTTCTTTTGTTACCATTTCCTTTCTGGGTTGGAGAACTTCTTTTAGCTGTTTTTCAAGGGTAGATGTGAGGATAAAATAATCAAATCCACTCTTCTCACTTCTTTGACCCCAAACTATAAAGATCAATCAAATCAAAGCATTCTGTTATCAATTCTGTTCCCCTCTGTTCTGACACTACCTACCCATGCAGCACTTCTTCCTCTGACCCTCGCCACCTGGAGTTAGGTCAGATCTTACAAGTTAAAGGACTCCATGCTCCAGACTGCCATGATGACCCAAGACCTCAGATGCTACTCGCAAACTTGAAAGTCCTCAGGGCTCTCCTCACTTCTGACCTGCTTACTAAAAATTTGTGGTTTTCCAACTACCACTTTAGGATGCCAGCTGAAAGCTCAGTGGGTCCCCTAGGCTCCCTCACTTCTGATATGCTGGCCACAAATTCAGAGGTTCTCTATACCCCCTCAGAATACAAGCTGTAAGCTCAGGGGTTCCCAGCTTCCCTCACTCAGGGTTTCCAAAATCCTCTTTCAGAATGCCAGCTATAAGCTTGGGGCCCCCTCTCAGACTCCCTCACTCCTAAGTAGCTGGCTACAAATTTGTGGATTCTCTGTACTCCTTCAGGATACTAGCCATAAGCTCAGAGGTTCCCAGCTCCCCTCACTTCTGAATACTGGCTATCACTGCTCCTTCAGTTCAAAAATTTTCTGAAATTAATTACAGAATTCACAGAAAGTATTATGCTTATGGTTTTATTACAACAAAAATGATACAAATGAAGAGACGCATAGGGTGAAGTCTGGGAAGATTTCCAGTGCAGAGACTCCATGTCACAAAAAGACATGCCTACCCTACCATGTTCATCCATGTCTTTCAACAACAAGGAAACCCATGGAACCTCCATGGCCAAAGCCTTTATTGGGGCCTAATTATGTTGTCATGATTGAGTGAATCAGCCCTCCTGTCCTGAGGTCAGCTGATATTATATGGTGATCTTTCTGGCCTGGCCAGCCCCACATGAATCACCTTATTAACATAAACTCTCAGTTGTGGTCTGGAGGCCTATAGGTAGGAAACAAAGCTAAATTACTCTGGAAATGCCAAAGGCTTTTAGTTGTCTCCCAGAAACTAATGACAAACACCAAATTACTTTGGGTAAACTTAACGTAAACCCCAGGAGACAATTTTTTTTAGTTGTTCATCATCTCAGAATGTCTTTATTTCTCCTTCATTCCTTAAGGATATTTTTGCCAGATACAGGATTCATAGTTGACAGTTCTTTTCTTTCAGCACTAGAAATATGTTGTGCCACTTTCTTCTGGGTTCCATGCTTTCAGTGAGAAATTTGCTAACTTTCAAGTTGATATTCCCCTATTGGTAATACATTATTGTTCTGTAGACTTTCAAGATATATGTATTTTTTGTCTTCAGTTTTTAGAAGTTTGATTGTAATGTATGTCAGAATGAATTTGTTTGTGTTTATCCTGTTTGATATTTGCTTAGCCTCTTAAATCTGCATCTTTATGCCTTTTACCAAACATGGAAAATTTTTATCCCTTATTTCTTCAGATGGTTTTCCATCCCCACACTTTTTCTCCTCTACTCGTGAAACTCTGATGATTTATATATTTTGCCCAAGTACTAGCCACTAGACAGCTCTGGACAGTATGATTTATTTCCTGTTGTTAGTGCAAAAGCATAAGTGGATTTATCCACCAATATAGAAGGATTCCCTGACTGCCATGTTGTGTTTGTATGCCGTTGAGTCAATTCCAACTCATAGTGACCTGGTAGAAACTAATAAAAACAAGCCCAGAGAGACATAAAACAGGAAACACAGTATGGGTAGGTTAATGACGCATAAACTGGTAGAACCTCCACATTGGATCCCTGACAAATGGAGTAAGGGCTGTTATGATAGGAAAAGCCAAGTGGAAGCCATTAGAACTGCCTCTACCTAGGAAAATAGTAAATCAAAAGCAATACCGCATTCCTGGAGGGATTGTGGAGATTACCGCCACCATCAAGGACTTGAAGGATGGAGGGGTGGTGATTCCCACCAAATCCCCTTTCAACTCGCCTGTTTGGCCTGTGCAAAAAACAGATGGATCTTGGAGAATGACAGTGAATTATTGAAAATTTAACCAGGTGGTAACTCCAATTGCAGTTGCTGTTCCAGATGTAGTTTCATTGCTTGAGAAAATTAATACATCTCCTGGTACCTGGTAAGCAGCTGTTGATCTGGCTAATGCCTTTTCTCCATACCTGTTTTGAAGGACCATCAGAAGTAGTTTGCCTTCAGCTGGCAAGGCCAGCAGTACACCTTCAGTTGCCTACCTCAGAGCTACATCAACTCTCCAACTCTATGTCATAATTTAGTTCAAAGGGATCTTGTTCTCCTTTCTCTGCTACAAGACGTAACGCTAGTCCATTACATTGATGACATTATGCTCATTAGACCTAGTAAGAAAGAAGTGTCAATGACTCTGGACTTACTGGTAAAACATTTGAGTGCTTGAGAGTGGGAAATTAATCCAACAGAATCTCAGGTGAAGTATCTAGTGGTCCGGTGGTTTGGGGCATGCCGAGATATTCCTTCTAAAGCGAAGGATACATTATTGTATCTGGCCCCTCCCAAAATTAAAAAGGAGGCACAATACCTAGTGTACCTCTTTGGACTTGGAGAAATCATATCCCTCATTTCGGTGTGCTACTCTGGCCTATTTATCAAGTGACTCAGAAAGCTGCTTGTTTTGAGTGGGGCCCAGATCAAGAGAAAGCTCTGCAACAGGCTCAGGCTTCTGTGCAAGCCACTCTGCCACTTGGGCCATATGATCCAGCTGATCCAGTGGTGCTTGAAGTGTCAGTAGCAGATAGAGATGCTGTTTGGAGTCTTTGGCAGGCCCCTATTGGGGAACCACAGTGCAGACCCTTAGGATTTTGGAGCAAAGCCCTGCCATCCTAAATAGCTCTTGACTTGTTACTGGGCCTTAGTAGAGACTGAAGGCCTAACCATGGGCCACCAAGTATCATGCGGCCTGAGCTGTCCATCACGAACTGGGTGTTGTCTGACCCACAGAGCCATAAAGTTGGACGTGCGCAGCAGCACTCCATCATTAAATGGAAGTTGTATATATGAGATCTGGCCCGAGCAGGATCTGAGGCACAAGTAAGTTGCGTGAGGAAGTGGCCCAAATGCCCATGGTCCCCACTCTTATCACATAATCTGAGGCTCCGTCCGGTTGTCCTCTTGAGACTTGGAACTCAATTCTGGCTGAGGCCACGCCCTCCTAGGGCTCACAGAATGTCACTCATCTAGGGGTATGACCTGCCATGTGTAATTTTTCTTTCTTTGCTACCTTCTTGTCCACAGCATCCTGTGGCCCACTGCATATCTGTGAGCTCCTGGAAGCCAGGGCAGGAAATCCTGTGCCCCTGGAGATATGAGGAGCGTTGCTGTCAGAATGTGGATGCCTAGAATCATGTGTGCAGGAAGACACCTTGAGTCCCAGGGCTGGCTGACTATGGGCTCTATGACTCTTGACATGGTCCCTGGTCTGGGACATGTGGTCCCTTGAATGTGTGTGTTCCAGGTACATTTCTCCTCCCATTGCTCTGATTCCGCTTCCACCTCATACCCCTGTCTGGACCTGACCATTGTAACACCTGTCAGCAGAGCCTCAGGTCTCTGGTTCCCAAGGTTCGGGCTGACCTCAGCCCGTTCCTGCACCAGAAAGGCCCCATTGCATGAAGGCCCAGATGATGACACTTGGGCCCCCTCAGACTGTATTCCAAATCAACTCAGAAGTCTGGGTGAGGGTAGGTAGGCCAGGATGCTGTTGGTTGGGCTTGGTCAGGGCTTGTTTACCATCACCATGGCGACAGGCTCCGGAGGAAGTGGTTGAAACTTCCATAGGGGTGGGGTTGGAAGTAGTGAACCAACAGGGGAGCTACTGGCCAGCCTGGTCAACTCCCTAGGACCCTTCTGTTTGACCTCAAAGACTTGGCACCCAATTCTGGCTAAGGCCACTGGAATTCAGCATGCTGAAAGAGAAAGCATCATGGAGGGGAGCCTCAGATATGGAGAGTTCCCAGCATGGGGCGAGCAGGCCAGGCACATCTTTTCCACTTATCTGAGGATGTCAGTAGGCAAGTGGTCCTCACTCAGTCTCTATGTTCTCTATCTGTCTGTTGTGCAACATCTCTTAATTGGACCCATGTGAAATATCACAAGAAGGAGAGGAGCTAGAAAGTGGAATGGCTGTGTTGATAATGGTTGCCCATGGGCAGAAATAGAAGAAATAGAAGGTTGCCCATTTGGGTGGTCTGTAGAGTCTGGGATGTGATGGGAGTGCTGAGCGTGGACTCCTAGGTACCTTTGTAATGAGTCCAGTGGCTCTACATTGGATGCAACAAGGCAAGGAGGAATCCCAGGACACTAGGGGCTGACCCTGGCCCAGTGGGGCCTGTGCGCAGACAGGGAGACATCCAGCTCCTGCTCCTTCTGCTGACCTTTTCTTCCCAGAAACCTCTCCAAACAGAATAAGTAGAAAAAAAATCCACGTATAACCATGAGAGGCCACTCCTGCATCTGGAGAGTGGAATCTGGAACCCATCTTTTCATCTTCTCTGCCCATACCTGTCATGGGCGCACACAGCTTGCCTTCCTAGATGTAGGACCTACCATGTCCAGTGACCACCAATTTATTTTTCTTTGCTGTCTTCTTGTCCACAGCCTCCATGACAACAGCTTCGGAAGCAGTGGGTGGAGCTTATGCAGGGGTGGTTTAGAAATAATGAGCCAACAGGGGAACTACTGGCTATCCTGGGCAACACCCAAGGAACTTCTGGTTGGCTTCTGAGACATGGAATCCATTTCTGGCTGAGGCCTCTCCTTCCTAGGGCGCACAGCATGCCACTCAGCTAAGGGTAGGATCTGCCATGTCCAGTGACCACCAACTTTTCTTTGCTACCTTCTTGTCCACAGCTTCCTGTGGTCCACTGCATATCCGTGAGCTCCTGGAAGTCAGGGCGGGAGATCCTGTGCTCCCGGAGATCTGAGGAGTGTTGCTGTCAGAATGTGGATGCCCAGGGTCACTTGTGCAGGAAGACATCTTGAGCCCCAGGTCTTGCTGGCTATGGGGCTCAATGACTTGTGGCACGGTCCCTGGTCTGGGACATGTGGTCCCTTGAATGTGTGTGCTCCAGGTTCATTTCTCCCCCCATTGCTCTGATTCTACCTCCACCACATACCCCTTTCTGGACCTGACCATTGTAGCACCTGCCAAGAGAGTCTTAGGTCTCTAGTTCCCGAGGCCAGGCTGACCTCCGCTGGGCCGTGCGCCAGAGGATGGCTCCATTGCTTGAAGGCCCAGATCATGAAACTTGGACTGCTTTGGACTGTATTCTAGATCAACTCTGAAGTCTGGGTGAGGGTAGAGAGGCCAGGATGCTGTTGGCTGGGCAGGGCCAATGCGTGTTTACCATCAACATGCCAACAGGCTCTGGATACAGTGGGTGGAGCTTCCTGTATGGCTTGGAAGGAGTGAGCCAAGAGGGAAGATACTGGCTAGCTTGGGGAACTCCTGAAGACCCTTCTGTTTGGCCTCTGAGACTTGGCACCCAGTTCTGTAATTCACCACACCCAAGGAGAAAGCGCTGCCGAAGGGAGCCTCAGATGTGGAGAGTTCCTAGAACAGGGCAAGCAGACCAGGCACATCTTTTCCACTTATTTGAGGTTGTCAGTAAGCAAGTGGACCCTACTCAGCCTTTATGCTCTCTATCTCTCTGTCTGTTGTGCAACATCTTTTAATTGGACCTGTGAAATATCACAAGAAGGAGAGCAGGAAAGAAAGCCTAGAGCTGGAAAGGGGAATAGCGGTGGCGGTAGTGGTTGCCCATGGGCAGAGAATAGAAGATTGCCCATTTGGATGAAAGTGCTGCGTGTGGACTCTTAGGTCTCTTTGTATCTAGTCCAGTGGCTCTACATCAGATGCAACAAGGCAAGGAGGAAGCCCAGGAGACGAGGGGCAGACCCTGGCCTAGTGGAACCTGTGCACAGACAGGAGACCCTCTATCTCCTGCTTATTCTTCTGAACCTTTCTTCACAGAAACCCCTCCAAGCAGACTAGGTTGAAAAAAAAATCCACATATACCAGTAAGGGGCCCTCTCTTGGGTCTCGAGAGCTGAATCTGGAATCCATCCTTTCATCTTTTCTGCTCACACCTGACATGCCCCCACAAATCCTCACTTCCTAGATGAATCTCACTCCCTCATAGGGTGCACAGCATGTCACTCAGCTAGGTGTAGGACATGCCAAGTCCAGTGACCCCCAATTTGTCTTTGTTATCTTCTTTTCCACAGCCTCTGTGTCCACTGCATATCTCTGAGCTCCTGGAAGCCAGAGTGGGAAATCCCATGCCCCTGGAAGTCTGAGGAGTGTTGCTGTCAGAATGTGGATGCCCAAGGTCAAATGTGCAGTAAGACACCTTGAGCCCCAGGACTGGCTGGCTATGGGGCTCTATGACTGTTGTCACTGCCCCTGGTCTGGGACGTGTGGTCCTTCGAATGTGTGCCCTCCAGCTACATATCTCATACCATCACTCTGATTCTGCCTTGACCAGTTACCTGTGTCTGGACCTGACTATTGTAGCACAAGCCAGCAGAGAATAGTAGGTAGCCCATCTGGATGGTCTTCAGTGGGCCTGGAGTCTAATGTGGATGCTGGATGTGGACTCTAGGTCTCTTTGTAAATAGTCCAGTGGCTGTTCATCAGATGGAACAAGGCAAGGAAGAAGCCCAGGACTCTAGGGGCAGACCTGGCCAGGTGGCGCGTGTGCGAAGACAGGACGCTTCTGGTGCCAGCTTCTTCTGCTGAAACTTTCTTCACTGAAACCCCTCCAAGTGAACTAGGCTGGGAAAAATCCACTCCTACCCAAGAGAGGCATCTCCTGGGCTTCGAGATCAGAATCTGGTCTCCAACTTTTCATCTTCTCAGCACACATCTGGCACGCAGCCACAAACCCTGCCTTTCTAAATGAATCCCATATCCACTGAGTGCCCACAGTGTGCCATTCAACCAAGGGCAGGACCTGCCATGTGCAGTGAACCACCCATTTGTCTTTTTTTTGTTACCTGCTTGTCCACAGCCTTCTGTGGCCCACTGCATATCTGTGAGCTCCTGGAAGCCAGGGTAGGACATCCTGTGCTCCTGGAGGCCTGAGGAGTGTTGTTGTGGGGCTAGGATGCCAGTGTCACATGTGCAGGAAGAAGTCATGAGCCACAGGTCTGGCTGGCTATGGGGCTGTCCGACTCCTGGATGGTCCCTGGTCTTAGGCATGTGCTTCTGTGAATATGTGCACTCCAGCTACATTTCTCCTCCAATCACTCCAATTCCACCTCCACCCATTATCTACGTCTAGAGGTGACCATTGTAACACTTGACAGCAAAGCTACAGGTCTCTGGAATCTGAGGCTCAGGCTGACCTTGGCTGAGTCCTGTGCCAGAAAAAGGCTCCTTTTCTCGAAGAAGTCCCAAATGATTACACGTGGGCTGCAGTGGACTTTATTCCAGATCAACTCAGAAGTCTGGGTGAGGGGAGGCAGGCCAAGATGCTGTTGGGTGGATGGGGCTAAGGCTTGTTTACCGTCCTCATGGAGAAAGCTTCTGGAAGCAGTGTACAGAGCTTCTGAGGGGAGGGGGCGGTCAGGGGGTCAGAGGTAGTGGGCCAACAGAAGACCAATGGCTGGTAGTGTGCCAACAGAGGGCCAATGGCCAGCCAAGGTGACTCCCCAGTGCCATACCTGTTGGCCTATGAGACTTAGCAGCCACTTCTCACCAAAGCCACTGGATTTCAGCACAACCAGGGAGAAAGAGTAGCAGAGGGGAACCCCGGATGTTGAGAGTTTTCAGCACTGGGTGAGCAGGGCAGGCACCTCTTTTCCACTTAAGGATGTCAGTAGGCCTCTATTCTATCTCTCACTGTGTGTTGTGTGACATTTCTTAATTGTACTCTTGAGAAATATCACAAGAAGGAGAACAGGAGAGAGAGCCTAGAGTTGGAAGGGGAACACCTTTGGTGGTATTAGTTGCCCATTGGCAGAGAATACTAGGTTGCCCATTTGGATGTTCTTCAGGGTTCAGAGTCTGATGGGGGAGCTGGGTGTGGACCCCTAGGTCTCTTTGTAAATAGTCCAGTGGCTCTTCATCAGATGGAACAAGACAAGGAAGAAGCCCAGGACACCAGGGGCAGACTGTGGCCCGGTGGAGCTTGTGCACAGATGGGAGCCCCTCTGGCACCTGCTCCTTCTGCTGATAATTTCTTTACTGAAACCCCTCCAAGGGAACTAGCAGGGAAAAATCCACCTGTGAGAGGCCTCTCCTGTGTCTTGAGGTCTGCATCTGATCTCCACCCTTTCATCTCCTCAGCATGCACCGGCCACATACCCACAAACCCTGCCTTTCTAGATGACCCCTATAGCCATCTAGGGCACAAGTGTGCCACTCAGCCAAGGGCAGAAACCTGCCATGTCCAGTGAAAAACCCATTTGTCTTTTTTTACAGTTTTGCTTGTCCACAGCTTCCCATGGCCCACTGCCCATCTGTGAGCTCCTCAAAGCCAGGACGGGGCATGCTGTGGCCCGGCAGCCTTGAGGAGTATTTTCTGGGGCTGTGAATGTCCACTGTAACTTGTGCAGGAAGAAGGCTTGAGCCCCAGGTTTGGCGGGCTATGGGGCTCCACAACTCCTGGCACTGGCCCTGGTCTTTAACCTGTGCTTCAGTGAATGTGTGCCCTTCAACTGCATTCTCCTCCCATCACTCTGACCCACCCATTATCTAAGTCTAGAGGCGACCATTGTAGCACATGACAGCACAGTCATAGGTCTCTGGATCCCAAGGCTCAGGCTGACCTTAGCTTTGTCCTCCACCCGGGAAAGGCTCCATTGCTTGAAGTCCCAGACAACTACACACGGGCCACGGCAGATCAACTCGAGATCTGGGTGCTTATAGGCAAGCTAGGATGCTGTCAGGTGGGTGGGGCTAAGCTTGTTTACCATCATCATGGAGACAGCCTCTGGAAGCAGTGGGCATAGCTTCCGATGGGGGGGGGTCATAGGTATTGAGCCAACAAGAGAGCCATGGCCCAGCATTGGCTATTCCTCAGGGCCCTTCTTGATGGCCTATGAGACTTGGTAGCCACTCCTGCTTCAGGGTACTGGAATTCAGCACACACAAGGAGGAAGCTTCACAGAGGGGAGCCCCTGATGTCTTGAGGCTCACGGCAGTGGGTGAGGAGGCCAGGAACCTGTTTTCCACTTACTTGGCATCAGTAGGCAAGTGGTCCCCACTCAGCCTGTATTCTCTCTCGCTCTGTCAGTAGTCCAACATCTCTTAACTGTACTCCTGAGAACTATCCCAACAAGGAGAGTAGGAGAGAGAGTGTAGAGCTGGAAGGAGGAACGGCTGTGGCGGTATTGGTTGTCCAGGGGCAGAGAATAGTAAGTCACATGTCTGGATGATCTTCAGGGTTAGCAGTCTGATAGGATATTTTGACGTGGAACCCTAGATCTCTTTGACAATAATTCAGTGGCTCTTCATCAGATGGAACAAGGCGAGGAGGAAGACCAGGACACCAGGGTGGACAGTGGTGAGGTGGAGCTTGTTCTCACATGGGAGCCCCTTGAGCACCAGCTCTATCTGCTGAGACTTTCTTCCTAGAAACCCCTCTAAGCCCACTAGGCAGCAAAAATTCACACATACCCATGAGAGTCCTCTCCTTGGTCTCGAGATCAGAATCTTTTCTCCACTATTTCATACAGTCAGCACACTCCTGACATGCAACCAGAAACTCTGCTTTTCTAGGTGAATCCCACATTCATCTAGGACCCACAATGTGCCACTCAGCCCAGGCCAGGCCCAGCCATGTCAAGTGAAACACCCGTTTGTCTTTTCTTGCAGTCTGCTTGTCCAAGCCCCCCGAGACACAAGGCTTATGTGTGACCTACTGGAAGCCAGTACCAGAAATTCTGTGTCCTCATAGGACTGATGTGGGGTTATGGATGACCAGTGTCACCTGTGCGGGAGGGAGCCTTCAGCCCCATGTCTGGCTGGCTATGTGGTCAACAACTCTTGGAACCGGTCCTGGTCTTTAGTTTGTGCGCCAGTGAAGTGTGCCCTCCAACTACATTTCTCCTCCCATCCTCTGAACCACCCATTATCTAAGTCTGGACATTGTAACACTTGACAGCATAGCCGTAGGTCTCTGGATCCCAAGACTCAGGCAGATATTGGCTGGGACTTGTGCCATCGAAAGGCTCCATTTCTTGAACTCCCAGATGACTACATGTGAGCCTCTGAGCACTTCATCTCAAATCAAATCAGAGGCCTGGGTGAGGGCAGGCAGGCCAGGATGCTGTCAGCTGG
Organism: Trichechus manatus latirostris; assembly: GCF_000243295.1. Classification (NCBI taxonomy): domain Eukaryota; kingdom Metazoa; phylum Chordata; class Mammalia; order Sirenia; family Trichechidae; genus Trichechus; species Trichechus manatus. Next base: position 4,738,579 of record NW_004444016.1, on the reverse strand, counting down.
GCAGGGCCAAGGCTTGTTTACCATCACTATGGAGACAACTTCCAGAAGTGGTGGGCAGAGCTTCTGTAGGGCAGGGGCCAGAGGTAGTGAGCAACAGGAGATCCACTGGCCAGCCTAGATGATTCATAAGCACCCTTCTTGTTTGCCTCTGAGGCTTACACCCACATCTGGCCAAAACCACTTGAATTCAGCACACCTAGAGAAAAAGGTACTAGGCGAGCCCTGGAGGAACGGAGGTTTGCAGCACTGTGTCAGCAGGCCAGGAATCTCTGCCAGTTGCTCGGCCATGTCAGCAGGCAAGTGGTTCCCCCCTCAGCCTCTGCTCTCTCTCTCTCTTTCTCTCTGTTTGTCGTGCGACATCTTTTAGTTGTACCCCTAAGAGAGATCACAAAAAGCAGAGCAGGACAGGGAGACTAGATGTGGAAGGGGGAATGGCTGTGGTGACAATGGTTGATCGTTGTCAGAGAATAGAAGGTCGCCCTTCTGGATTGTGTTCAAGGGCGGGAGTCCAAAGGAGGAAAAGGGCCTGGTCTCCTAGGTCCCTTTTGGATCTAGTCCAGTGGCTCAACTTTGGATGAAACCAGACAAGGAGGTAGTTCAGGACACCAGGGGCGGACTCCAGCTAGGAGGAGACTGAGCTCAGACAGCAACCCCTCCAGCTCCTGCTCCTCCTGCTGAGACTGTCTTCCCAGAAACCCCTCCAAACGGACTAGGCCAAAAATTCTGAAAAAGTGCCTGAGTAGCCTCTCCTGGGTCTCAGGTTCAGAACCTGGTCACAATCCTTTTAGCTTCTCAGCCTTCACCTGGCATGCACCCACAAATCAACCCTTCCTAGATGAATCCCACTTCCAGGTAGTGCGCACTGCCCACCACTCAGCCAGGGGCTGGATCTGCCATGTCCAGTGAACCACCAGTTCATCTTTTTTTTCCCAGCTTCTTGTCCAAAACCTCCTGTGGCCCAGTGCATACCTCTGAGCTTCTGAAAGCCATGTTGGATTCTGTGACCCCAGAGATGTGCGGAGTATGGCTGTAGGAATGTGGGTTTCCAGTGTCACATTTGCAGCAAGAAGCCTTGAGCCCCAGGTCTGGCTGCCTGTGGGGCTCTATGTATCCTGGCATTGTCCCTGGTCTGGGTCTTGTGGCCCTGTGAATGTGTGTGGTCCAGCTGCATTTCTCCTTTCACCCCTCCAATTCCGCCTCTACTTATTATCTGTATCTAGACCTGACAATTATAGATCCGGCCAGCAGAGCCACAGGTCTCTAGGTCCTGATACTCAAGCAGATCTTGGATGGGTCCTGTGACATGGAAAGTCTCTATTTCTTGAATTTCCAGATGAGTACAAGTGAGCCTCTGCACACTTCATTCCAGATCAACTCAGAGGCCTGGGTGAGGGCAGGCAGGCCAGGATGCTGTCAGCTGGGTGGGGCCAAGGCATGTTTACCATCACCACGGTGACAGCCTCAGGAAACTGTGGGCGCATCTTCTGTAGTGGAGGTTCCGGAGATAGCCAACAGGAGATCCACTGGCCAACCTGGATGATTCCTAAGCACTCTTCCAATTGACCTCTGAGACTTATACCCACTTTTGGCTGAAGCTACTTGAATTCAGCACACCCAGAAGGAAAACCACAATGATGAGAGGTTCACAACAAGGTGTCAGCAGGCTTGATGGTGAAGTTTGGTCACAAGGACATACAACTCCAGATTGGAACAATGCCTGCCTGATTCCACAGCTCTTCCTGCTATCATTGATTAATGTGCTTCTGTTAAGGGTTTATCTTCCTTTCTGAATATGTTCATTTACCATTTCTGTCATCAAATATTTTCAAATGTTTGTCCTCAATTCATTATGTTAAAAACTGTTAAAAAGAGAAGAAATGAAACATTCCTTTTCTGTATGAATTTGTCTAAGTATATAATTTTTTAAAGTTAAAAATATATGCCTGTCACTCAAATATAGAATAAACATGCCAGAAATTTTATTTAAGTCAGACAATAAAGCTAGTTGTAAGAACAACAGACCAACGAGGTAGAAACCCAAATACCCATCAACAGATGAATGAATAAACATGTCCTTGATTATTGAAACAACAGAGATAAAGTAACAAAACCAAGGCAAACGAACAAAATGAGTTCCTTCAAAAGACCCAAGAAGACTTTCAATAGTGTTATCTTCTTCTATGTCTATTTTAATACTAAATTGTTATTTTGATTAAATAGATAGCCAAGTGTGATGTTTAAGGTTGTGTGTCAACTTGTCTGGACCATGATTCTCAGTGGCTTGGCAGTCGTATGATGTTCTGATCACTTCCATGATGAGATTTAATATAATGTGATCACCTTTAAGATGCAATCTGCTGTGAGTAGCCAGTTAGTTGAAAGGGAATTTCCTTGGGCCTGTGGCCTGTATTGAATATAAGTGGACATTTTGGCATGGCTTGTGGCTTTTGCTTGCTCTGGATCCTGCAGCTGGCTCCTGTTCGTCTGACCTCCAGTTCTTGTGACTTGAGCTAGCAGCTTACCTGCCATTTTGCTTGCTGATCTTGGGATTCCTGGATCTTCACAGCCTGTGAGCAAGAGCCCTGCTCTCTGACCTGTGGATCTTGGGTTTGCCAACACCTGCAGCTTCATGAATCCAGACAAGCCTCTACCCTGACCCATGGGCTTGGGGCGTTCTAGCCTCTACAATCGTGTGAGCCATTTCCTTGATATAAATCTGTCTCCATATGTATTTATATGCTTTACTGGTTTTGCTTCTCTAGAGAACACAGGCTAAGATACCAAGTATTACTTATCAGGCTGTAATAATCTTAATCAAGTACCAAATTTCCTCTGACAGTTTTTAGATTTTTGCCCTTCCTAAGATCAGAGCCTAAATTTAGAAAAAATAAAATAAAAATTTCAAGATAACTTTTACACCTAAAACGTCTTTTGAACTTCTCAGCCCCTGGACAACACAAAGATGTGTTCCTTCATCTTATAAAAACAGAGATGCTAGAATTAATTAGATTTGTTTAGTATATGGTGTAGTTCTTAATTATCTTAATATTCTTACAAAAGCAAATTGAAATAAAATATTTTTAATGGTATCTGATTCTTATGGACCCCTCAAAATTCAGAAACACTTTTTACTGAGTCTTCTTGCTTTTCATGTCAGTATAGTTATTTTTAGGGGTTCAATAAGAATCTGCCCTTCAAATGTATAGAGATCACTGTTTAATAGTAGTTACCAGAGGTGGGAGGGTGGGGAAAGGGGGAAATCATTGTCTGGGTAGCATTGAGCTTTTGTTTATGTGGTTGGAAAATTTGACAGTAAATATTGGTGATGGTTGCACAACATGATTGATGTAACTGGTTTATTGAATTGTACACTTGAAAAATGTTGACTTGGCAAATGTCATGTTATACATATTTTTACAATAATAATAATAAAAAAGAATCTACTATTCTTTTTATCATTTTACAATTGGATTGATCATACCTGGAGACTGATACTTGAGAATAATTTTCGTTGAATCAGGTATGACAAGCTCAGCATGAAGGAATAAAGATTTTACTTTGTATGTGACACAAATGCCTATAAAGCCTTCGCAGAAAAACTTGCTTGGTACGTCTCGGTGGGCTAGGATCGGTCACAAATTTTGGGGACCTCAAGACAAGAGGAGGAGGTGGGACCAAGATGCTGGAGTAGTCAGATGCTTCCTATGGTCCCGCTTACAACAAAGACTTTAACGGACAAGTGAATCGATTATATATGACAGTCTAGGAGCCCTGAACATCAAAGACAAAGTTGAGAAATTGGACTGAGCAGCAGGGGGAGGGAGAGATGGTTCAGAAGCAGACAGGAGTTGCCAGACCTGACCTGGCTGTCACTGGCACCCTGCAGGCTGGATTGGCTCACCTTTGAGGGGTGGGGCAAGCAGTGGCACTCGGGATACATTTTCCACATCAGGAGAGACAGAGTGGCAGAGAGTCCACTCAACCCTCCAGAACCAGCCAGAAACGTCATTCAATCTGTGAAAGACAAGTACAAGCTTCTAACCTACCGTGCAGATCAAAAAAAAAAAAAAAAAACCCTTTTGGGAAGTACCTCTCTCCTATTTACCTGCCCCCTCCCCACTCTGCTCCAGGTCCTGGTCCAGCTTCAGTGATTGCTGTGTTCCCTGAGCCAGAAGTAACACCTGTTGTGCACCATGAGCCATTCTCCTGGCTTTGGAGAGGGAACAAATTAACAAATAGGAAAAAAATAATCTGCCAGCTCCCCTAACTTAGGGCAGGCAAAGGCATAAGGGGTCCATGGACTTTGAATGCCTTTCACCCCTGCATAGACCCATGTAGGCCCATTTCAACAGCATAGGCCTTCATTAGCGCAGTACAACAGGGTGTATACCTGAAGCTTATTTTCATCTGTATCAGCTATAAGGGGAAGTGGCAGATTCCTGACATTTGACACCACCCTGCCCATTAAGCAGGGTCCTCACCTACCCACATCAGGGGCCTGAGACTGGTGGCTCTACCCATGACACCTAGCCACCTGCAACAGGGGTCCAACAATAAGTGGTGACTCCCAGTCCTTACAGCCAACAGCACTGGTTGCTCATAGTCCAGCTGCAAAACCCACCTACCTATGTGTTGTAGGGAACAGAGACACGCCTTCCACCAAGAAACTCAGGCAGACCTCCGGCCACTGCTTTGATCAGTGCATGACCCCTTACTGCAGCCAGTTACCTGCGTCTACTCCAATTACCCCTAACTGTCTTGGACTGTAGGTGAGAACCTGCACCACACACTCTACACACGACCTGGACACATAAGCTGAATCCACACAAGAAAAGTAAACAGACTCCTGGGCTTACATACCTAGTAGCAGATCTAACTACCTGGAGACAGGACGTGAAAGCTTCAAAGATGCCAATAATCAAACTAGCTCACACAACTGGCCTATTTGGGCATATCAAAACAAAACAAAACAAGAAGCTAGGACACAGTAAGCAAACACAAAATAAATAAATATAGTAACTTATTGATGGCTTGGAGACAACAGTCAATATCAAATCACATAAAGAGGCAGACCACGATGGCTTCAGCAAGCCACCAAAACAAAGAATCAAGAAACCTTCTGGAGGAATAAAACTTCTTGGAATTACCAGAGGTAGAATTCACAAGATTAATATACAGAGCTCTTCAAGAGATCAGGAGGGAGATCAGGCAAAATACAGAACAAGCCAAGGAAAACACAGACAAAGCAATAGAGGAACTTAAGGTTACAGAAAAACATAATGACAATTTTAACAGGTTGAAAGAATCCATAGACAGCAAACAGAAATCCAAAAGATTAACAATAAAATTTCAGAATTAGACAACTCAGTAGAAAGTCAAAGGAGCAGAATTGAAGCAATGGAAGTCAGAATTAGTGAGATTGAAGATAAAGCACTTGGCACCAAGTTGAGGAAAAATCAGATAAAAGAATTTTAAAAAATGAAGACACCTTAAGAATTATGTGGTACCCTATCAAGAGGAATAACCGAAAAGTGATTGGAGTACCAGAACACGGGGGATACAGAAAATACAGAGAGAATTGTTAAAGATTTGTTGGCAGAAAACTTCCCTAATATCATGAAAGATGAGAAGACATCTATCCAAGAAGCTCATTGAGCCCTACGCAAGGTAGATCCCAAAGGAAAGTCACTAGGACGTATTATAATCAAACTTGCCAAAACCAGAGATAAAGAGAGAATTTTAAGAGTGGCTAGGGATAAACAAAGAGTCATCTACAAAGGAGAGTTAATAAGATGAAGCTCGGACTACTAAGCAGAAACCATGCAGGCAAGAAGGCAATGGGATGACATATATAAAGCCTTGAAGGAAAAAAATTGCCACCCAAAAATTATATATCCTGAAAAACTGTCTCTCAAATATGATGGTGAAATTTATGGCATTTCCAGATAAACAGAGGTTTAGGGAATTTGCAAAAACCAAACCCAAATTACGAGAAATACTAAAGGGAGTCTTCAGGTTAGAAAATCAGTAACATCAGATAACAACCCAAGACTAGAACACAGGACAGGGCAACCAGATATATCAACCCAGACAGGGAAGTCACAAAAAATAAATCAAAGGTAAAACACTGAAAATATGGAAACAGAGATGTCGACATATAAAAGATGACACCATTAAAACAAAAAACAGGGACTAAATGTAGTCATAGATCTTTCATACGGAGAGGAAGTCAAGGCAATACAAAGAAATAAAAGATTGGTTTAAACTTAGAAAAAGATGGGTAAATATCAAGGTAACTACAAAGGAAACTAACAATCCTACACATAAAAAACAAGAAAAACATAAAGACTCACCAGATACAAAATCAACAACAGTGAAATAGATGAAAAGAAAATACATAAAGAAAAACGACTCAGCACAGAAAATTAAGTGGAACAAAGAAACTGTAACAACACACAAAAAAAGACATCAAAATGACAGCACTGAACTCAAACCTATGAATAATTATGCTGAATGTAAATGGACTAAATGCACCAATAAAGAGACAGAGAGTGGCAAAATGGATAAAAAAACATGATCCATCTATATGCTGCCTACAAGAGACACACCTGAGACTTGAAGATGCAAACAAACTAAAACTCAAAGGATGGAAAAAAATACATCAAGCAAACAACACTCAGAAAAGAGCAAGAGTGGCAATAGTAATCTCTGACAAAATAGACTTTAAAGTAAAATCCACCACAAAGGATAAGGAAGGACACTATATAATGATTGAAGGGTCAATACACCAGAAGTACACAACCATAATAAATATTTATGCACCCAACGACAGGGCTCCAAAATACATAAAACAAACTCTTACAGCACTGAAAACAGAAATACACAGCTCCACAATAATAGTAGGAGACTTCAATACACCTCTTTTGGTGAATGACAGAACATCCAGAAAGAAGCTCAATAAAGACATGGAAGATCTAAATGCCACAGTTAACCAACTTGATCTCGTAAACATATACAGAACACTCCACCCAACAGCAGCCAAGTGTACTTTATTTTCCAATGCACATGGAACATTCTCCAGAATAGACCACATATTAGGCCACAAACCAAGCCTAAAGAGAACCCAAAACATCAAAATATTACAAAGCATCTTTTCTGACCATAAAGCCATCATAGTAGAGTTCAATAACAGAAAAAGCAAGGAAAAAAAAATCAGATATATGGAAACTGAACAACACCTTGCTCAAAAACTACCGGGTTATAGAAGAAATTAAGGATGGCATGAAGAAATTCACAGAATCAAATGAGAATGAAAACACATCCTACCAGAACCTTTGGGACACAGCAAAAGCAGGGCTTATAGGTCACTTTATAGCACACATCTAAAAAGACGGAAGGGCAAAAATCAAAACATTAGCCCTACAACTGGAACAAGTAGGAAGAGAGCAGCAAAAGAAGCTCTCGAGCATCAGAAAACGGAAATAATAAAAATTAGAGCAGAATTAAATGAAATAGAGAATAGAAAAACAATTGAAAGAGTTAACAAGACCAAAAGCTGGTTCGTTGAAAAGATCAACAAAATTGATAAACCATAGGCCAAATTGACAGAAGAAAAACAGGAGAAGAAGCATATAACCCAAATAAGAAATGAGATGGGCAATATCACAACAAACTCAACTGAAATTAAAAGAATCCTAAAAGAATAGTATGAAAAATTGTACTCCAACAAATTTGAAAACCTAGAGGAAATGGACAAATTTCTAGAAACACACTACCTACCTAAACTAACACTAACTGAGGTAGAACAGCTAAATAAACCTATAACAAAAGAAGAGATTGACAAGGTAATTAAAAAACTCCCACCAAAAAAAAGCTCTGGTTCGGATGGCTTCACTGGAGAATTCTACCA
>NW_004444016.1:4694731-4724777 GCF_000243295.1 Trichechus manatus latirostris | reverse complement strand
CAAAAGGTTTGATAGGAAGCCTAGGGGACAGTGAGTTGAAGATAATGGTGATGGAATAATTTTGAAAAGGATAGTGAGAATAGCAGCACAACTGGAAGAATGTAATCGATGTCACTGAATTGTACATGTAGAAACTTTCAAAATGCGTAACTTTGGCTGTGTATATTTTCACCAAAAAAAAAAAAAAAAGGTCCTCAAGGTTGAGAAGGGTGAGTGTTGACATGTGGTGGGGTTGTTAACCAATGTCATAAAACAATATGCGTACTGACTGTTTAATGAGAAACTATTTGTTCTGTAAACCTTCATTTAAAGTACAATAAAAATATTTAAATAAATAAAGTACAAGTGGGAAAAAAAAAAGCTAGCAAGCGGCCATCTAAGATGCATCAATTGGTCCCAATCCACCCAGAGCAAAGGAGAATGAAGAACACCAAAGACAGAAGGAAAATATTAGCCCAAGAGACAAAAGGTGCCACATAAACCAGAGACTCAATCAGCCTGAGACTAGGAGAACTAGATGGTGCCCAGCTACCACCAATGACAGCCCTGACAGGGAACGCAACAGAGAGTCCCTGATGGCACAGGAGAGAAGTGGGGTGCAGAACTCAAATTCTAGTAAAAAGACCAGAGTTAATGGTCTGACTGAGACTCAAGGAACCTTAGAAGACATGGCCTCAGACTTTGTGTTAACCCAGAGCTAAAACCATTCCCAAAGCCAACTCTTCAGACAAAGAATAGACTGGACTATAAGACATAAAATGATACTCGTGAAGAGTGTGTTTCTTAGTTCAAGTAGATACATGAGACTAAATGGGCAGCTCCTGTCCGAAAGTGAGATGAGAAGGCAGAAAGGCATAGAAGCTGGTTGAATGGACATGGGAAATCTGGGGTGGAAAGGAGGAATGTGGGGTCACATTATAGGGTTAGCAACTGGGGTCACATAACAATGTGTGTATAAATTTTTGTGTGAGAAACTAACTGGAGCTGTAAACTTTCACCTACAGCACAATTTGAAAAAAAACAACAAAACCTTCCATAAAAAAAAAAAAAGAAAAGAGGAAATTTACCCAAATTCATGGTTACTAGGGATGAAGTCTGTTGGAGAAAGTGCCTTGAGTTTGGTTTCCTAGTTTTGAGAGAGAAGAGCAAATAACAGAAACTTTTAAAAGTGCACCTTGAGATTCTTTACGAAAAATTCTAGACAGAAATTAATTCTCCGTCCTTAGTTTGCTCAATTCTTTTTTAATTGAAGCTTGTATGTGTTAATTAATACCTCTAGTTGCACCTATGTAAATAATCGGGCCAAAACACAATGAGGCAAGCTATATTTTTGTGACTAAAATAATCATTAAAGATAATTTGTGGTCAGAAGAGGCACACTGTTAAAACTTATTCAAAATTTAGAAGTAGAGAAATAAGATGACTCATGTCTTGTCAATGTCAGTTTCACAGGGTCGATCAATAATTACTTAATTTTGGAGAATGTATCTGTGTTTGACTTTGTTATTTATTATTTGATGTGAGTCCAGACATGGTGCAGTTCTACGTTAAATTGTAGATTTATGCCCACCAGAAAATATGACTGCAAATGGTTTTATTGCCTTGTACGACATTAACCAGTTTTGTATGTAATCTAGAAATCTTATTCTAACATTCTTTTTTTTGAAATGAATTTTCTGATGGCCTGTTGTTCTTTCGTTTGTTTATTAATTGTAGAAATATAGATAGACAGCAAGGTTCTTGGAAATCATGTTTTAAGCTAATACATTATAGAAAATAATTACTCATTTTTTATTTTTAAAAATATAGTTGCCATCGAGCTGACTCCGACTCATGTGACCCTATGTGTGTCAGGTTAGAACTGTGCTCTGTAGGGTTTTCAGTGGCTGATTTTTTGAAAGTAGATCCCCAGATCTTTTCTTCAAGGTTCCTCTGGGTGGCCTCAAACCTCGCAGTTTTAGGTTTACAAAAGACTTGTGCAGAAAGTATAGAGAGTTCACTTATGGCCCTTCTCCCCCTGCACAGTTCCTCTTATTATTAACATCTTGCACTCCTGTGGTACATTTGTTACAATTGATGAACCAATATTGATACGTTATTATTAACTAAAGTTCATACTTTACATTAGGGTTCACTCTGTGTTGTACAGTCTTATGTATTTAGACAAATGAAAAATGTCATAAGCCCACCATTACAATATCGTGCAGAATAGTCTCACTGCCCTAAAAAAAAGCCCTGTGCTGTGCTTCATCTATTCATCCCTGCTCCCTCCCCCTCAGCCCCTTGGTAACCATTGATCTTTTTACTCTCTCTACAGTTTTGCCTTTTCCAGAATGTAATGTGGCTGAAATCAAACAGTATGTAGTTTTTCTCAGACTAGGCCTTTTCTTCTTGAAACCTTCACAAGTTCCATCTTGTCTCTGTCTCCCAGGACAGATGGCCCTCTAAGATATCATGGTACATCTAGTAGCCCACTGTCCCTCTCTTTCATCCTCAAATTTCTGGTCCTGAACCTTTCTGAACTGCTTCTTAAACATAAAAAGAAAAGAGTAAACGTAATTACTCTTTTCTTTTTTTAAGTATGTTTTAAAAAATAATTTATTTTAAAGACCAGATTTACTGGCCTAAAGGAGACTGGAGAAACCCCGAGAGTATGGCCCCCAGACACCCTTTTAGCTCAGTGGTGAAGTCACTTCCGAGGTTCACCGTTCAGCCAGGGAGTGGATAGCCCCATAAAACAAACCGGGACTAATGAAGCACAGCAGTCCAGGGACAAGGCCTAGAAGGCAGAAGGGGACAGGAAGGCTGGTGATAGTGAACCCAAGGTTTAGTAAGGACAGTGTTGATATGTAGTGAGGTTGTTAACCATTGTCATAGGGCAACATGTGTACTAACTGTTTAATGAGAAACTATTTTGTTCTGTAAACCTTCATCTGAAGTGGGAATAGCAGCACAGTTGGAAGAGCATAGTTGATGTCACTGAACCGTGCATGTAGAAATTTTTGAGATGGTTTATCTTTGGCTAGTATATTTTCACCAAAAAAAAAAAAAGTCAAGAAGGGAGAAGGTTGACATGTCGTGGGGTTGTTAACCAATGTAATAAAATAATATGTGTACTACTGTTTAATGGGAAAGTATTTGTTCTGTAAACCTTTACCTGAAGTACAATAAAAAAAGTAGTAAAAATCAGATTATGGTAAAAAAAAAAATTAATTTATTTTTGTGTTTGTTGTTGAGAATATACACAACAGAACATACACCAATTCAACAATTTCTACATGTACAATTCAGTGACATTGATTACATTCAAGTTGTGTTCTCACCTTCATTTTCCGAATTGTTCCTCCTCCATTAACATAAACTCACTGCCCCTTAGTTTCCTATCTGATCTTTCAAGTTGCTCTTGTCAGTTTGATCCCATATAGATAGTTCTTAAAAGAGCACAATGCTTAAGGCAGACATTGTTTACTAGTTATGCTATCGTTTGGTTTTAGGAAGACTTCACGGGATATTTTTGGTTTAAGGCTTAAAGATTTTCTCAGAGCAATAGTTTTGGGGGTTCATCCAGCCTCCATGGCTCCAGAAAGTCTGGAGTCCATGAAAATTTGAAATTCTAGTCTGCATTTTCTCCCTTTTTAAAATTTTTTTAAAATTGTACTTTAGGTGAAGGTTTACAGAACAAGTAGTTCTCATTAAATAGTCAACACACATACTGTTTCATGACATTGGTTAACAACCCCATGACATGTCAACACTCTCCCTTCTCAACCTTGGAGGACCTTTTTTTTTTTGGTGAAAATATACATAGCCAAAGATACACCATTTCAAAAATTTCTACATGTACAATTCAGTGACATCGATTACATTCTTCCAGTTGTGCTGCTATTCTCACTATCATTTTTGAAATTATTCCATCACCATTATCTTCAACTTATTGTCCCCTAGACTTCCCATCAAACCTTTTGAGTTGCTGTTGTCAATTTGATCTCACAAAGATAATTTTTTTTTGTACTTTAGATCAAAGTTTACAGAACAAATAGTTTCTCATTGAACAGTTAGTACACATATTGCCCTATGACAATGGTTAACATCCCCACTACATGTCAACACTGTCTCTTCTCAACCTTGAGGTCCCTATCAGCAGCTGTCCTATCCCCTCCTGCCTTCTAGTCGTTGTTCCTATTTTCTCTCTTTTGACCAGGATTGTATATAATCTTTGATCAAAACTTTCAGTAATGATAGCCGGGCACCATCCATTTCTTCTGGTCTCATGGCAAAGGAGGCAGTTGTTCATGGAGGTAAACATAACTACTCTTGATATACAACTTTTGTCAGAATTATGACTCAATTTAGGTGAACATAATTTTATATTGTTCATAATTTAAACATTGGAAAGGATACATTTTAATTCATTTGAGCAGTAAACTAGTATACAAAGTTTACAGAGCTCATATTAACTAGTCCTTTCATGAGAAAATAAACCCAAGTCTTATAAAAATAAAATGGACACTTCTACTCCAAACTGACAAAATCAGAAAAAAAAAAGATAATAACTATGTTTTCTTTTAGTCAAAAGTATTAAATTAGTGTAATTTGTTCAGGGATTCGCCTTCACTACATAAAACTGGATTTTTATATTGCAATGTATGAGTTAGTGATTTCTGTAAGGATCATTTTTTCCCTTAAAGTCTATTGCATGTAGACTATAAGGAGCACTGGTAACACAACTGGGTAAGCACTCAGCTGCTAACTGGAAGCTTGGTTGTTCCAATCCACTCTGTGTCTCCATGGGAGAAAGATCTAGTGATCTGCTCCCATAGAGATTACAGCAAAGAAAACTGTGGGGCAGTTCTACTGTGTCACATGGGGTTGTTATGAGTCAAAATCAACTCAGTGGCACCCAACAATTGCATTAAAATTTATTTTATATGAATTGGAAAATATTTTGTTTATGTAAGCACTTTTGACCTTTATAAACCAGTGAGAACTGAGCTCCTTTAATTTCAGGGGTTTTATAATCTAATTTGTAAATACCCTCCAGAGGGAGGGAAATATTTCACACTCTGTTATGGATTGAATTATGTCCCCAAAAAATATGAGTTGGCGTTCAGATCCCCATACCTGTGGATATAATCCCTTTTGGGAAGAGGGTTTTCTTTGTTATGGTAATGAGGCCATAAGGTGTATTCTGAATCCGATCACTTCTGAATGATAAAAAGGGCAGCACAGACACAGAAGCAAGTAAGCACTAATGGGGAAAAGATAGATGCTACATGGAAATCTCCAAGGAATGTTGAGAAGAACACTAGAGAAGCTGAGATAAGAATTTTCCTCCAGAGGGGACAGAGAGAGCAATCCACTACAGTCACTGCCCTGAATTTGGACTTCTAGCTTCCTGAACAGTTGTACATAGGGTTGCCATGAGTCAGAACTGACTCAACGGCACCTAACAACAACAACAAACTTTGAGAAAATGTATTTCTGTTCTTTAAAGTCACCCCCTTCTGGTATTTCTCTTACAGCAGCACTAGGAAACTGAGACACACTCATAGAGACACTCTGAGATTCTGCAGCTTTTGTGGCCCCCAGTTGTGGGCCAAGGTAAACACAGAAGCACAAAATTGCCCTAGTCTAGACCTCAAAGAACTGTTCTTTCCAGTTGGCCAAAATAATTCCTTAACTGATTTGAGACTATACAGACAGACAAGCAAGCAAACAAACAAAAAAAGACTAACAAATATTCTCTATTTTTTTCACCCATCATCCAACCAACAGACATCACCAAACATTCAGACCATGGAACCAGATTCCAAATTATTGGTGCCATAAATAGAGAATATCAGTCATGCACAGTGCAGAACCAGAAACAAAAACAAAGACACAGAGTCAGAATACCAAAAAAAAAAAAAAAAAAAAAAAAAAAACCGAAAGAAACTTAGTCAAGATAAAGTTCTTTGGCCACTTGGGAATCATTCTGGGAGCCAGGATAATACACGGTTAAGTTTAGAAAGCCCATGAGGAACACTTCTTCAGCAAAGAACTTTACTTGGCTCCATCAGGTGAGTCCACTTAGGCATCTGAGTGGGACCTCCAAAGCTGTCAAAGTATAATTTTTTAAAAGGTGAAAGCATGACCCTTATACAAATATAAAATGAACACGTGCCTGTGAGCGGCCATCGAAGATATTCCACTGGTCTCACCCCTTCGGGAGCAAGTGAGAATGAAGAAAACTAAAGAATAAAAGGGAAATATTAGTCCAAAGGATTAATGGGCCATATCTACCACAGCCTCCACCAGACTGAGTCCAGTACAACTAGGTGGTGCCTGGCTACTACCACTGACTGCTCTGACAGTGTCACAATAGAAGGTTCCGGACAGAGCTGGAGGAAAATGTAGAACAAAATTCTAATTCACAAAGACCAGACTTACAGGCTTGACAGAGACTGGAGAAACCCCGAAAGTATGGCTCAGTAATGAAGTCATTCCCGAGGTTCACCCTTCAGCCAAAGATTAGACAGGCCAATAAAACAAAACAAGACTAAACAAAGGGGCACAACAGCCCAGGGACAAGGACTGGAAGGCAGGAGGGGACAGGAAAGCTGGTAATAGGGAACAAAAGGCCGAGAGAGGAGAGTATTGACATGTCGTGGGGTTGTTAACCAATGTCCGAAAACAATATGTGTACTAACTGTTTAATGAGAAACTAGTTTGTTCTGTAAACCTTCATCTAAAGTACAATAAAAAATAAATTAAAATGAACATGTATCAAAGATTTTATTCAACTTACTAATTAATGAAGTAACCAGTAAGACTGTAAGTCTGATTCAAAAAACACTTGAGGAGCTGGGGATTTGTAGGCAATTTAATAGAGGAATAATAGAATAAAATTACTAGGTTAGGTATAAAACTGGTTAATGCCCTGTGGATTAATAAATTATAATCTCTGGGATTTTTTTCCCAACAGACAGAAATTTACAAGTTTATGGTGTAACTTCACAGTGTCTGAGCTCTAGTCAAATAGTAAACAGCAAAGTCAAACCCAGATACATTCTCTTACACTATTAAATAATCCTTGGTGAGTCTGTGAAACAACTATATTGAAAGGATGTGGCATTCCTCCAGCCTTACTTTCAAATTTGGGGTAATTTTTCTCAATAGAGGGTACAAATGATATTTAAAGCCATGAGTCTAGATCATAACAATATTGAACTTTACCTGAGCACTGCGTTGCCTGAAAACGGGAATGGTTAAGCAATACTCAACTTTTTTGTGTTCCCAGAAATAGGTGACTACAAAACACTACCTGCTCTTACATATTTCAAGATAAGACCCACCTCCATCCTTCCTCAATAACTGCCTTTTCTATAAGACCCTACATTTTCTCCCTTTCTTTGAGATGTTCCGCATTAGTGAGTATTCTCCCTATTGCAATAGCCTGAATAAAATCATCTCTTTAATTGTCGGATGCATTTTGTCTTTAACAATCACCTAGGGAATAATTGTAGAGAAACAAGAATCTTGGCTTTCTCTATGAAACCCTCCATTTGTTGCCCACATATCTCCAAATTAATTATGTTTATTTCATGCATATTTGAAAGGTAATAAATTCAAAATTTGAATACAGAAAATTGCTTTACACCTGTAGTTGCAAACAGATGTTGGTGTGTTTGTGTTTGTAATTTATTAAAATACGTGTGTATTTCATGTTTTTGTGTGTAATTTATTAAAGCTAGGTTAAAAGTTCCATAAAAGCAGGGATCTTAATGGTCATATTTACATGAATCTCCACTGTTGTGAATTGAGGGGATCAGACATGACCCTTCCCTGCCAGGAAAACAAACAGCCACAGGAGGGCAGCAGAGAGCTAGGAGACCAGCCATTACCAATGGATCAACAAGCGTTTACTGAACAGAATAGGCCAGATGATAACGGGTGCAGTGCAGTTTAAAAAAAGAAAAGGCATGGGCCTTTCCTCAAGAAGGGGAGGTAATATTAGACACAAGAAATTGTTGTTGTTGTTAGGCGCGGTCGAGTTGGTTCCGACTCATAGCGGCTCATGTAAAACAGAACAAAACACTGCACAGTGCTGTGCCATCCTCACAGTAGTTGCTGTTTGAGCCCATTGTTGCAGCCACTGTGTCAGTCCATCTCGTTGAAGGTCTTCCTCTTTTTCGCTGACCCTCTGCTTTACCAAGCATGATGTCCTTCTCTAGGGTCTGATCCCTCCCGATAACCTGTCCAAAGTACGTGAGACAAAGTCTTGCCACCCTCGCTTCTAAGGAGCTTTCTGGATGAACTTCTCCTAAGACAAATTTGTTTGTTCTTCTGGCGGTCCATGGTATATTCAATATTCTTTGCCAACACCAAAATTCAAAAGCATCAATTCTTCTTCTTCTTTCTACTCACAGTCACTGCCATTTCTTAGTTGTCTGTGGCTGCACTATGTCCACATTTATTTCCTGAAGACCCACTATGGTAGCTGTCAGATATCCACAGGGCTGAGGACCTATTCAATGTCCAGGTTTCCTATGCATATGAGGCCATTGAAAATAACATGGCTTAAGTCAGGCTCACCTTTGTCCTCAAGGTGACATCTTTGCTTTTTAACACTTTAAGAAGGTCTTTTGCAAGAGATTTGCCCAACGCAATGCATTGTTTGAGTTCTTCACTGCTGCATCCATGGGCGTTGATTGTGAATCCAAGTAAAATTAAATCCTTGACAACTCTTTAGCTGTTATTATTAAAATACAAAATTATGGCATCTCATTGGTCTGAAATAGCTAGGGAAGTTTTCATGGAGATTTGAACTAGGCCTTGAAGAACAGATCTAATGTTAGGTGAACAGCAGAAGTGAAGGGAAGAGAGGGGAGAAGAGGAGAGCCCAGATTATTCCGCTCTTGCTATCTGTTACCCTTGACTGTTCTCAGTTTCCTCATCTGTACAATGGAGATTATAGTAGTACCTACTTCAGAAGGTTGTTGTAACAGTAAAATGGATAAAGTCTATAAAGGTAAGCACAGGGCCCAGCACCACAGCAAGACAAGCGTGTTAGTTTTTACATATTATTATTGATATTAGCAAAAGCATAATGGTGAGGATGCGTGTGGTGGGGACTTATGGGAAATGGGGACTTTGAAGCATAGTGGGAAATACGTATAACCAGGAGGATGGGTCGTGATTGTGGAGACCTGGAAAACCAGACCAAGGAGCCTGGCCAGGGTGAGTTGAAGAGGAAACGGCTGCCAAAGGCCTGCCTGAGGATGCTGTAATGGGTTGAGGTTCTCCCCTCTCTACTCATAGCCACTACCATTCCTTAGTTGCCTGGTACAGCGCTATGTCCACATATTTCCTGAAGACCCACTATGGTAGCTGTCAGATATCTACAGGGCTGTGGACCTACATTAAGGGCCACACAGGCAGGACAATTCTGGGTCTGTATGGAGCAGGCAAATTCACTCCTAGCAGCCCTTGCCTCCAGGGTCATTCAGAAAAGTCTCATTTAATTGGCTCTTTCTGGGTGTGATCCTCAGCTAGCACCTAAGAGTTACACACAAACTGTCACATATTATAAAATTAAAAAAAAAAAAAAGAATAACAGCCCTGCCAGCAGCAGACTCGCAACCCCGCAAAGACAGAACATTACAGGGAGAAGATGGTGTGGAGGGGGTGGATGAAGGCTTTGACCTGGAGAGCCCTTGAGCTCAGAAAGTTGTAGAGGATTTGGCTAAACCCACATTAGGTACAGGAGGTGGGAAGGCCATTGCAGAATGAGAGGAAGTTGTCTGGGAAGTAGTGAGATAAGAGGTGAGTGTTCAGTCGGCTGAGGTTCTGGACGTGTTGGAGACACTAGAAAAGTGGGCTGGAACCAAATGATGGGAAGTCAGGTCTGGAACAATGACTGTGGGCTGGGGCTTCACAGCTGGCAGTGAGGAGGGGGCAGCCAAGACCCAGCAATCTCTCCCCTGGGTACATGTTCCAAGAAAACTTCCCAGGAGCAAGGTGGGGACCAGGATGCTCAGTGTCACTGGGGAGTGGACAGCTGCGTGGATGAGCTAAAAGACACAAGGCAGGGGAAAAGGAAGAAATGGGATGGGATTGAGAGCACAATACCAGTCACAGACATTACACATGCCGGCACCCTGGGCAAGCACGCAGACAAAGAGGCCTGCGAACTTGTCAGAAATGTCCAGCGGAGGGAAATGAGTGGGCCATGGGTGCAACAGGGAATAAATAAATGAATTAAAATGAATAAACTTAAAAACTAGAGAAGGGCCTTGCACAGGCCAATCCAGAACAGAATTGAGTGGAGGAGTCTAATTAACTCTATGCCTGAAACCCAAAACTAGTGCTTTTTAATCAGGGCCTGGAGACAGAGTGATCAGGAGGGAAAGCAGCCTTAGATAAGACCTTAGATGAGGAATCTCCCCACCCACTAGATCATCTTAGTCCCCATCTCCTTCCCTCTGGCTTTGCAATGTCCCTCCCTCCTCATATTCCCAGAGACTGGAGGAGAGAGGCATTTCCTTGGTTGGCCGAGCATTCTATTCCTGGGTTCCCCATTTGTGAAAACTGGAAGAAAAGCATGCTGTGGGTACTTGAAAAAATAGTTTCCAAGGCCCGTTGTGGTTCCACCATGACACTTTGCATTTAAGCTCATTGAATTCTTGTCTTTGAGGGCTGGCTACTGAAAAGGACTCTTCTGACAAACTTGCCCAGGCCCTCTTTGTCTTCTGGGACATGGGTGTGGCTCCCTTTGAGGCAATGGCCTGCTTTGTCCCACCTGGAGCAGGTGAACCAGTGGTTGGAATAGTTTTGGTGACAGACAGCAACTTCTCTGACCTCCTGCCGTGTCCCAGGCCCAGGCCAAGGGCTGGGGACAGGGGGAGTAGAGGGGAAGGGGGATCAACTAGGAAGAAGAATAATAACAGGAGGGGGCACTTGGGAGGTATTTGGGGGTGAGTATCTCAGCCCATGTCACATGGGCCACCTTCTCCAACTGTACTTAAGGGCAGCCAAGAAGATGGGCTCTTTATCTTGGCCTTAACTCACCCTGATGAAGAGTAGGAGATTCAGCAAAGATGCCAGAAATAAGGACAAATCTAAATTATGGAAATCAGGGAAATTTAGAGACAAAAGGAACTTTTCAAGACCACCTCATTTTACTCTCTCATTTTCTAAATGTGAAAGCAGGCTCAGAGACAGTCAGTGGCTGACTCGGGGTCACCTAGGCCAGGTCTCTACAGTGCTCAGGGCACTAGTCCCCATGGTCTCCTGGACCCTGTGAAGTCCTTGATCTGAATTCACAGGGATTTCCAAATGCGCAAAGACTGAGCTAAACTAGTTTCCCCTTCTGGATGCACAGGAAGACACCAGCCCTGTAAGATCATTTCTTTTTGCCTCACCAGTATAGTGACATGCGACACTCCACTTGAGAAAACTTTCAAAGCCTTCTCCTCTTTGAAGTCTGGGCTCTGCCTACGCACCACTGAGCTACGAGTACCAGTTGCCATGGAGCTGATTCTGACTCACAGCAACCCCATATGTGGTGGAGTAGAACTCTGCCCCATAGGGTTTTCAGTGACTGATTTTTCAGAAGTAGAATGCTGAGGCTTTCTTCTGAGGTGCCTCTGGGTAGATTCCAACCTCCAACTTTTTGGTTAGCAGATGAACTGGTTAATTTTAGCTAGAACTGAACAAATTAGTCCCTGCTCCTTGGCTGTACAGAGGTGTGAAAGACTTTTCACAGGAGGCCTAGCACACAATGGCCCCAAAACCAAGAGAAACAGAAAGGGAATGGGAGCCTTGCCTCCAGGTCACAGAAGAAAAGGGTATTTGGTTGGTTTCCGCTCCCAGGGCTCATGGACTCAGAGAGGAACTGGGTGTGGAACCCACCTGCTCAGAGGCCACCTTTCCAGAAAGCCTTCCTTGAGTCCCCAGGTGGAAGATGCCCCTCCCCCTTTCCTTGAACTCCCTCAGCACCTTCTCTGTTCCTGTTTTGGCATCTGCAGTTTCCTATCTGGGACACAGCACTGACATTCAGTTAAGTTTGGGGGAGCCAATGAACATGCCAAGCTGTCTCCCACACCCAGACCAAACCCTGAGAAGAGATATTGTTGTTGTTTTTATTAGGTGCTATGCAGTCGATTCTGACTCATAGCGACCGTATGTACAACAGAAGGAAACACTGCCAAGTCCTGCGCCATCTTCACAATCATTGCTATGTTTTGAGCCCATTGTGTCAATCCATCTCATTGAGAGTCTTCCTCTTTTTTACTGATGCTCTACTTTACCAAGCATGTCCTTCTCCAGGGAATGGTCCCTCCTGATAACGTGTCCAAAGTACATGAGACAAAGTCTCACCACCCTCACTTTTAAGGAGCATTTTGGCTGTACTTATGCCAAGAAAGATTTGTTCATTCCTCTGGAAGTGCATGCTATATTCAATATTTTTTGACAACACCATAATTAAAAGGCATCAGTTCTTCTTTCGTCTTCCTTATTCATTGTCCAGCTTTTGTAGCCATATGAGGCGATTGACAATACCATGACTTGAGTCAGGCACACTTTGGTCCTCAAAGTGATATCTTTGCTTTTTAACACCTTAAAGAGATCTTTTGCAGCAGATTTGCCCAGTGCAATATGTCATTTGATTTCCTGACTGCTGCTTGCATGAGCATTGATTGTGGATCCAAGTAAAGTGAAATTGTTGACAACTTCAATATTTTCTCCATTTATCATGATGTTGCTTATTGGTCCAGTTGTGAGGATTTATGTTTTGTTTATGTTGAGGTGTAATCCATATGAAGGCTGTAGTCTTTGATCTTCGTCAGTAAGTGCTTCAAGTCCTCTTCCCTTTCAGCAAGCAAGGTTGTGTCACCTGCATGTTGCAGGTTGTTATTGAGTCTTCCTCCAGTCCTGATGCCATGTTCTTCATATAGTCCAGCTTCTCGGATTATTTGCTCAGCATACAGACTGAATAAGGATGGTGAAAGAATACAACCCTAAAACACACCTTTTCTGATTTTAACCCTACAGTATCCCCTTGTTCTGTTCAAAGGACTGTATCTTGGTCTATGTACAGGTTCCACATGAGCACAATTAAGTGTTCTGGAATTCCCATTCTTCCCATTATTATCTATAATTTGTTATGATCCACACATTCAAATGCCTTTGCATAGTCAATAAAACGTAGGTAAACATCTTCCTGGTATTCTCTGCTTTCAGCCAAGATTCATCTGACACCAGCAATGATATACCTCATTCCTCATCCTCTTCTGAATCCAACTTGAACTTCTGGCAGTTCCCTGCTGTGACCATTTTTTAATTATCTTTTAGCAAAATTTTACTTGGTTGTGATATTAATGATATTGTTAAATAATTTCCATATTCCGTTGGATCACCTTTCTTTGGAATGAGGACTTGGATCTCTTCCAGTTAGTTGGCCAGGTAGCTGTCTTCCAAATTTCTTGGCATAGAGGAGTGAGCGCGTCTAGCATTGCGTCCATATGTTGAAACATCTCAGTTGTTATTCCGTCAATTCCCGGAGCCTTGTTTTTTGCCAATGCCTTCAGTGCAGCTTGGACTTATTCCTTCAGAACCACTGGCTCTTGATCATATGTTGCCTCCTGAAATGGCTGAATGTCAACCAATTCTTTTTGGTACAATGACTCTGTGTGTTCCTTCTATCTTCTTTTGCTTCTTCCCCCGTCATTCCATATTTTGCCCATACAATCCTTCAATATTGCAGCTTGATGCTTGAATTTTCCCTTCAGTTCTTTCAGCTTGAGAAATGCTGAGCATGTTCTTCCTTTCAGTTTTCTATCTCCAGATCTTTGCAGATTTCATTATAATATTTTACTTTGTCTTCATGAGGCGCCCTTTTACTTCATCATTTCTTCCATTTGCTTTAGCTACTCTACATTCAAGAGGAAGTTTCAGAGTCTCTTCTGACTTCCATTTTGGTCTCTTTTCTTTCTGGCCTTTTTAATAACCATTTTCTTTCTTCACGTGTGATGTCCTTGATGTCATCCCACAACTCCTCTGGTCTTCGGTCATTAGTGTTCAATGGGTCAAATCTATTCTTGAATTGGTCTCCAAATCCAGGTGGAATATACTCAAGGTTGTACTTTGGCTCTTGTGGACTTATTTTAATATTCTTCAGCTTCAGCTTGAACTTGCATATAAGCAATTGATGGTCCATTCCACAGTCAGCCCCTGGCCTTGTTCTGATTGATGATATTGAGCTTCTCCATTGTCTCTTCCCACAAATGTAGTCAATTTGATGCCTGTGTATTCTAGTTGGCAAGGTCCACGTGTCTAGTCATCATTCATGTTGTTGAAAAAGGTATTTCTAATGAATAAGTTGTTGGTCTTGCAAAATTCTATCATGTGATCTCCAGCATCATTTCTATCACCAAGGCCATGTTTTCCACCTACTGATCCTTCTTTATTTCCAACTTTTGCATTCCAATTGCCAGTAATTATCAACGCATCTCGATTGCATATTTGATCAATTTCAGAATACAGGAGTTGGTAAAAATCTGCAATTTCTTCATCTTTGGCATTAGCAGTTGGTTTGTATGTTTGAGTAATAGTCATATTGATTGGTCTTCCCTGTAGGCATATGGGTGTTATCCTATCACTGACAGCGTTGTACTTCAGGATAAATCTTGAAATGTTCTTTTTGACAATAAATGTGACACTTTTCCTCTTCAATTTTTCATGCCTAGCATAGTAGACCACATGATTTTCTGATTCAAAATAGCCAGTACCAGTACATTCTAGATCACGAATGCCTAGGAGATGGATCTTCAAGCATCCTATTTCATTTTTGACAACTTTCGATTTTCCTTGATTCATACTTCATACATTCCATGTTCCAATTACTAATGGATGTTTGCAGCTGTTACTTGTCATTTTGAGTTATACCACATCAGCAAAGGAAGGTCCAGAAAGCTCTACTACATCCAGGTCATTGTCAACTTTACTTTGATTTTACTTTACTTTTTCCCAGTCTATTTTTGCCTTCCAGTTTGAGGGGCTCATCTTCCTGCACTATTCAGACAACGTTCTACTGCTATCCATGAGTTTTTCACTGGCCATTTTTTTCAGAGTAGATCACCAGGTCCTTCTTAGTCTGTCTTAGTCTGGAAGCTACTCTGAAACCTGTCCAACATCGGTGACCCTGCTGGTGTTTGAAACACCGGGTAGCATAGCTTCCAGCATCATAGCAACACGCAAGCCACCACAGTACAACAAACTAACAAGCAAGTGGTGGTGCTCCCCATTAAATAGTCTACCCAGGGGAGAAGTTCGGGAGGTGTTCGTCCAGGGGCGCGTAGGGGCTGCCAGGGGACAGTCCCGTCCAGGCAGAGGAAGGAGCCGGTAGACAGGGGTGATTCTTGCTTCTGCAGTGGAAACAACGGAGCTGCCAGAGCCCTGGAGCTGCCAGGCATTTCTCCCTTGAGCTGTTCTTGAGACGGTGCTGGGGACACCTGGCTTTGTGCCAGCGGCACGGGTGCTGGAGCTTCTCCCATGGGGAGTAGGGAATTAGCGAACGAGCTCAGGGCCTGGGGAGAGACTCCCTCAAGCAGAGCTGCTGGGCTGGAAAGTGCCTTAGCGCTACCAGAGGACCTGTTCCCTCCTTTCCACAGCGCAGCCCTAGAGCAAGTAGTTAAACTCTTGTTAGAAAAAGTTTCGGGTTAAGGAGCCCCAGAGAGAGTTACCGGGAGCTGGGAAGAGATGCTTGCTCCCCAGGCAGGTGAGCCTGAGGACTGGGGGCAGGTTTCAGAGGGGAGTCGCGGGGTGACCGTACTCAACAGGCTCCTGTGCTCCCAACTGGGTTGCTACTTTCGATAGCTTTCGATAGCTCCAGGCCCTCGGCCGCGAGCTGTACGTATGCTCTCTCAGTTTATAGCAAAACACAAGTTTAGACTGCAGGACTTGGGCTTTTCGTCCAAGTCCCAACACTGTTTTCCTTAGTATTATGATTGTTGCTGTTAATACACGCGTACCAACACCTCAGCCCAGCCTCCCCTAGCTCCTGCCACTGTGCGGCGCAACACCTCTACCTTTGTCTCTCACTGTCGCTACCTCCGCGGAAAGCTCCTATCCTCCCGATCCTCCCCGGTGCTTTATCTGGTCAGATTTCTTCAGAGACGCGTCCCAGACCCTCAGACCTAAGACGGCCTCCCAGCCCGCTCCGTCACAGTATGCTCTCCTGACCCTAACGTCCACCTGGTGTGTTTCGTTTTTGTTAGTCTGTGTATTGTCTGTGGCTCATTGCTCCTCATCCTCTACCCCTTTGACTGTAAGCACCAGGAGAGCAGGGTCCTTGTCTGCCTGGGTTTGTTCCTGCTGTATCCCCTGGAGCTAAAACAGAACTTGTCTTGGCATCCCTGTTGATTAAGTAGGCATCTCTATAATCCTTGCTTTGTGCTTTGAGCCTCATCACCACCTTATAAGAAGGGGACTACTATCATACTATACTCCCACTCTACAGATGAGGAATCTGGGCCCCTGATGTCGCTAACTTGCCAAAGATCACCCTGATAGTGAGTGGAGGAGCTGATCCAGACCAGGTGGACACTTGCAGAGGGTCTCACACACTCCCAACGCCACAACTGTTCTGCAACCTTGAGTGCTCATAAGCAAACACTAATTTTCTTTTTTTAATTTAAAAAGATATAGAAAATAAAATGTGAGAACCTCCCATCTCTTCAAGCACCAGTATGCCCATGGCATCCTTCTCCCCAAAGGTCCTTCCACATCTATGTGCACATTACACACATACCAAAGTGCACTGGCACCTCATGCAAATACACACCATTGGGTGGAAGTGTTTATTTTTTACCATCAGTTGGGTCAATCTGTCCCCTTCCTGTGACAGGCAAGTTGTCCATTTCGGCAATCTTGGATCAGATGACGTCCATCACTCACACACCACCATCTCCATTCCTGCAATGACTGCTCACCTCCTGTGCCTTCATTTGCTTGGCATTTCTTTAAGTTTACTCTTTTTTTTTTTTTTTTTCTTTTTTACTACTTTAGCTTCATCATAAGCAATACTATCTATCAATAAATTCAGTTGCAAGGTGCAAGTTATGTTTTCTAACACAACATTAAAGTGTTACATAAACATTAAGATTTTTAAAGTATGTCTCAGTGTCACTGGCATCATTTTGCACACTACAATTGGCACCTGAGTCATTCTTTGGGAAACACTGACTGGTCTCATTGTTTTTTTAGTTTTGTTTAGCCTTTTATAACCGCTTTATTGAGGTATACTTTACATATAATAACTTTCACTCATTGTAAGTTGTTCCAGTTTCCTACTGCCGCTTATAACAGAAATACCACAAGTGGGTGGCTTTAAAGAATAGAAATTTATTTTCTCACGGTTCAGAAGGCCAGAAGTCTGAACTCAGAGTGTAGCTCTAGGGGGAGGTCCTTCTTTGTCTATTTCAGCTTCTGGTAACCAAAAATCTTTGATTCCGTGGCACTCAATCTTCCCCCATTTGTGCTTGTCTGTCTCCGTGATTTTGCTGCTCTTTAGAGCACTCAGAAGTGATTAGGTTTAGGATACACCCTATGGCCTCATTAACATAACAAAGAAAACCCTATTCCCAGATGGAATTATATTCAGGTGTATAGGCGTTAGCATTACAACACATATTTGGGGTGGGGGGCACAATTCAATCCATAATGTAAGTGTACAGTTCAGTGATGTTTAGTCAAATTCATAGAATTCTGCAATCATACCACAATCCACTTTTAGAACATTCCATTAACATGAAAATATTTGTAAGCCCATTTGCAGTCAATCCTGACTCTCTCAGGCAACCACTAATCTGCTTTCTGTCCCATATACTTCTGGCAAGTTCATATAAATGGAATCAAACAGTATTTAGTCTTTTGTGTCTAGTTTATTTCACTTATTGTAATGTCTTTGAGGTTCAATCTTGTTGTAGCATGCATCAGTACTTTGTTCCTTTTTGTTAATTAATAAATATTCCATTGTATTGTTATATTACATTTGTTTATCCTTTCATCAGCTGATGGACAATAGCAAAAAAAAAAAAAAAAAAAGAGAGAGAGAGAGAAGCTGTTTCCTGTTTTTGTTGTTTTGAATAATGCTGCTTTGAGCATTTGCATATGAGTCCTTGTGTACACACTGGGCAGGAGTGGAATTGCTAAGCTTTATGTTTAACTTTACTATACCAAAAAGTTAAGTGTAGAGTTACCATGTGACCTAGCAATTCCACTACTGGGTATATATGCAAGAGAACTGAAACCACATGTTCACACGAATATTATACACACAAAAACTTGTTCATAGTAGCTGTTATAGGTTGAATTGTGTCCCAGAAAGATTTGTTGAAATCCTAATTCCCAGTACCTGTGAATGTGACCTTATTTGGAAATAGAATTCTTAGTTAACATAACATCATACTGCAGTAAGGTGAGCTCTAATTAAACCCATATGGATTTAATCCCGGAGCCCTGGTGGCGCAGTAGTTAAGAGTTCGGCAGCTAACCAAAAGGTCAGCAGTTTGAATCCACCAGCCACTCCTTGGAAACCCTATGGGGCAGTTTTACTCTGTCCTATCGGGTTGCTATCAGTTGAAACTGACTTGATGGAACATAACAATGGGTTCAATCCTAAACATATATGATTGATGTCATTATAAAAAGAGAAGAGACACAAAGACACAGGGGGAAGGCCATGTGACAACAGAAGCAGAGATTGGAGTTATGCTGCCACAACCAAAGAAAACCAAGGATTTCTTGATTGTCACCAGAAGCTAGGAAGGGACACGGAGTAGATTTTTCAACATTGGAAAAAAAAAATGTGATTGAGTCAATTTCGACTCATAGCGATCCTATAACACATAGTGGAACTGCCCCCATAGGGTTTCCAAGGCTGTAATCTTTACAGAAGCAGAATACCACATCTTTCTCCCCTGGAGGGTGGGTTTGAACTGCTGACTTTTCAGTTAACACCCTGATTTCAGACTTCTAGCCTCCAGAACTGTGGGAGAATAGGTCTGTGTTTTTTAAACCACCCAGTTTGTAGTCTTTTGTTATAGCAGCCCTAAAAAACTAATACAGCAGCATTATTCATAATAGCCAAAAAGTGAAAATAACTCAAATATTCCTCCATCAACTGATGAATATATAAACAAAATGTGGTATGTCCACACAATGCAATATTATTCAGTCATAAATAGGAATGAAGTGCTGATATGTGATACAACATGGATTAACCTCAAAAACATTATGCTAAGTGAAAGAAGCCAGTCACAAAAAACCACACACATACTGTAAGGTCCCATTTATATGAAATGTTCAGACTAGGCAATTTTATAGAGACAGAATGTGGTTAGCAGGGGCTGGGGGAAGGGTGCAGAGAATGCACTAATGGGTTCAGGGTATCTTTTTGAGGGGTGAAAATGTGGAATTAGAAAATGTTCTGGAATTATAACTTTGTAAATAATACTAAAAACAATGGAATTGTACACTTTTAAAGGGTGAATTTTGTGATATATGAATTACATCTCAATAAAAAATATGCAGCAAAGAAAACAAACTGCTACTTTATGTAACAACATGAATAAATCTCAAAAATATAATATTAAGGGGACAAATCTAGACATCAAAGCATACATATTAGATAATTCTATTTATGAACTTCAAAAACTGATCTAAGGGTTAGAATTCAAAATTGTGGTTACCTTTGAGGAGAGCAGGAAATTGACTAGTAGGAAACACAAGGGGGCTTCTGGGTAATGTTCTGTTTGTTGATCTGGGTGGTGGTTACATAGGTATGTTTATGGTATGCTGTACTTTGATTAAAAAGTTTGTTAAAATATTAAGAGAAAAAAATCAATTGACCATAGATGTAAAGCTTGTTTCTACATTTTCTATTCTATTTCATTGATTTATATGTCTGTTTTTATGCCAATACTACTGTAATCATTAAGGTTGTGTGTCACCTTGGCTCGGCCATGATTCTTAGTAGTTTGGCAGTTATGATGTAGTTTGGCAGTAGTATACTGATGTGATCACCTCCATGATGAGGTTTCATATAATGGAATCACCTCCATGATGGCATATGCTATGAATAGCCAAACAGTTGAGGGGGAGTTTCTGTGGGGGCGTAGCCTGCATACTATATAGGTGGACTTTCTGGCAAGGCTCAGGGGCTTTTACCCACTCTGAATCCTGCAGCTGGCTCCTGTTCATCTGACCTCCAGTTCTTGGAACTTGAGCTAGCAGCTTACCTGCCATCTTTCCTGCCGATCTTTGGGATTTGTTGGTCTTCTCAGCCTGTGAGCCAGAGCCCTGCTGTTAGACTTGCCAATGTTGGGTTCCCCAGCCCCTGCAGCTACTTGAATCAGGAGGAGCCTCCAGCCTGACTCATGGACTTGGGACGTTCTAGCTTCTACAACCACGTGAGCCATTTCCTTGATATAAATCTCTCTCTATGTGTATATTTATACACTTTACTGGTTTTGTTCCTCTAGAAAACCCAACCTAAGACAACCACCCATCTTGATTATGTAGCTTTATGGAAAATTTTGAAATCAGATAGTCTTCCACTCTTGTTCTTTTTCAAAATTATTTTGGCTAGTCCAGGTCCTTTGCATTTCTCCATCAATCTTAGGATCAGCTTGTCAATTTCTACAAAAAGCATGCTGGGATTTTGATGGGGATTGTGATGAATCTCTAGATCAGTTTAGGGAGAATTGCCATCATAAAAATATTGACTCCTCCAATCCATGAACACGGATTGTCTCTCCATTCATTTAGGTCTTCTTTAATTTATCTCAATAATGTTTTGCAGTTTTCAGTGTACAAGGTTTACACTTCTTCTATTAAATTTAATTATTTTTTTTCTTTTTGATGTTATTGTGAGTGGAATTGATTTCTTAATTTCATTTTTGAATTTTTTTTAAACTAGTATAAAGAAATACAATTGATTTTTGTATATTAATCTTGTATCCTGCAACCCTGCTAAACTTGCTTAGTAGTTTTAATAGAGGCTTTTGTTGTTGTTGTTTGCTGTTTTCATTGTTCATTCTTTGTTTTTGTTTTGTTTTAATTCCTTAGGATTTTCTGCATACAGGATCATGTTGTCTGCTAATAAAGACTGTTTTACTTCTTTCTTTCCAATATAGCTGGAGGGTTGCTGTCTTAGTTATCTAGTGCTGCTATAACAGAAGTACCACAAGTGGATGGCTTTAACAAATAGAAATTTATTCTTTCACAATCTAGTAGGCTAGAAGTTCAAATCCAGGGCACCAGCTTCAGGGGAAGGCTTTCCTCTCTCTATCCGCTCTGGAGGAAGGTCCTTGTCATCAATATTCTCTTGGTCTGGGAGCTTCTCCGTGCAGGAAATCTGGGTCCAAAGAACACGCTTTGTTTCTGGTGTTACTTTCTTGGTAATATGAGGTATCCATGTCTCTGTGCTCAATTCTTTCTCTTATATCTCAAAAGAGATTGGCTCAAAACACAATCCAATCTTGTAGATTGAGTCCTGCTTATTAATGTAACTGCCACTAATCCCATCTCATCAACATCATAGAGATAGGATTTACAACACATATGAAAATCACATCAGATGACAAAAGGGTAGGAAATTGCAATACTGGGAATCATGGCCTAGCCAAGTTGACAGATATTTTGGGGGGACACAATTCAATCCAAGACATTCCACCCTTTGATCCCCCAAAATTCATGTCCTTGCCACATGTAAAACACATTCACCCTATCATATCATAGCAAAAGTCTTAATTCAACTCCAAGTCCAAAATCCAAAAATTCCTCCTCATCTGTGAAATCTAGAATACAAGTTATCTGCTTTCAAAGTACAATGGTGGAATGGGCACAAGCTAGACATTTCCATTACAAATGGAAGAAATTGGAGGGAAAGAAGGGATAGCAGACACCAAGAAAATCAGCAGAACACATTACATTAGCCCTCAAGGCTTGAAAATAATCCTCTGTTCTCTGAGACCATTTACACAAAGGTCCTGCTCTCCAGACTCTGGGTGTTGGCAACACTCTCTGGATTCCTAGTGGAGGCCCCTTGGCCCTGGGCTTCAGCTCCATCTTCCAGGCCCCCTGGAACAGCAACTCTGTTCCCTTGGCCTTTGGTGGCCCCATTCTCCTACTCAGATCTGAGTGGCAACTCTACCCTTTGAGATCTCAGAAGTCATGGCCATACCCTTTGAGACTGAGGCAGCTCTGCTTCTTGTGTTCCTTTCTCTTCAGCTTCTGCTTCCTGGTTCCTTGGTCTCTCGGCCCCTTGGGCCTCTCCACCGGTGTCTGCCCTGCTGGGACAAGTGTTCCAAAGCCCCTTGCTCCACCGATAAGTGCCTGGAGGCATCCCACTCAGCCAGCAAACTTCAGCTGGAAGGTACTCAGCTCTCTTGCTCCGTGGGTCGGCAAGCCTAGCTCTGCTTCGTCTCCCAAATTAGGCATTTTACATCATTATTATTGTTCAAGTAAAAATATTTTCTAATTTCCTGTTTGTTTTAAATCAGTGATTATATGTTGTTGTTGTTAGGTGACATCAAGTTTTTTCTGACTCATAGTGACCAAACACTGCCCAATCTTTATTTTATTAATCTTTTTTTTTAAAATTGTACTTCAGGTGAAGGCTTACAGAACAAATAGTTTCTCATGAAACAGTAGTACACATATTGTATTATGACATTGGTTAATAACCCCACGAAATGTCAACCCTCTCCCTTCTCAACTTTTTTTTTTGGTGAAAATATACATAGCCAAAGATACACCATTTCAAAAATTTCTACATGCACAGTTCGGTGACATTGACTATGCTCTTCCAATTGTGCTGCTATTCTCCCTTTAGATGAAGGCTTACAGAACAAAATAGTTTCTCATTTAACAGTTAGTACACATGTTGCCCTATGACAATGGTTGACAACCTTACAACACATCAACACTATCCTTACTCAACCTTGGGTTCCCTATCACCACACTGCCCAATCTTGTGCCATCTTAACAATCATTGCAATGTTTGAGCCCATTGTTGCAGCCACTGTGTCAATCCATCTAGTTGAGGGTCTTCTTCTTTTTACCTGACTTTTTACTTTACCAAGCATGATGTACTTCTCCAAGGACTAGACCCTCCTGATAACATGTCCAAAGTACATGAGATATAGCAGCATATTGTTTAATTTCAAACAGCTGAGAATTTCAAAAAGGATTTAATTTTCTTCTACAGACTTCTAGCTAAATTGCATTGTGGTCGAGGAACAGATTATGAAGTATTTTACCCTGTGGAACTTGATGAGGCATGTTTTATGGCCCTTCGTAGGGCTAATTTTACATTTCAAAAGATTATTAATTTGGTCCCTGTGGTTCAGGGCTCTCTGTATGTCAAATTTATTTTCTTAATTGTTGTTCACATCTCCTTTTTCCTTATTAATGTGTTATCTGCATATTATTTATACTTTAGTAAAGGAATGTTTAAATCTCTTATTATGGTTATAGATTTGTCCTTCCAGGGACTGGTCCCCCCTGATAGCACATCCAAAGTACATGAAATGAAATCTCACCAACCTTGCTTCTAACAAGCATTCTGGCTATACTTCTTCCAAAGCAGATTTGTGCCCTCTTCTGGTAGTCCATGGTATAGTCAATATTCTTCACCAACACCATAACTCAAAGGCAGCAATTCTTCTGTCTTCCTTATTCATTGTCTAACTGTTGCATGCATATGAGGCAATTGAATATACCATGGCTTGCATCAGGCGCACCATAGTCCTTAAAGTGACATCTTTGCTTTTTAACACATTAAAGAGGTCTTTTGCAGCAGATTTGCCCAATACAATATGTCATTTGCTTTCTTGACTACTGCTTCCATGAGGCATTGATTGTGGATCCAAGTAAAATGAAATCCTTGACAACATCAATCTTTTCTCCATCTATCATGATGTTGCTTATTGGTCCACTTGTGAGGATTTTTCTTTTCTTTATGTTGTGATGTAGTTCATACTGGAGTCTGTAGTCTTTGATCTTCATCAGTAAGCGCTTCAAGTCCTCTTCCCTTTCAGCAAGCAAGGTTGTGTCATCTGCATAACGCAGGTTGTTAATGAGTCTTCCTCCAATCCTGATGCCATGTTCTTCTTCTTACAGTCCAGCCTCTTGGATTATTTGCTCAGCATACAGATTGGATAAGTATGGTGAAAGGATACAACAACTCTGACACACACCTTTCCTGACTTTAAAACACGAGTATCCTCTCGTTCTGTTAGTAAGACTGCCTCTTGTTCTATGTATGGGTTCCTCATGAGCACAATTAAGAATTCTAGAGTTCCCATTCTTCTCAGTGCTGTCCATAATTTGTTATGATCCACAAAGTTGAATGCCTTTGCATAGTCAATAAAACATGGGTAAACATCTTTCTGGTATTCTCTGCTTTTAGCCAAGATCCATCTGACACCAGCACTGACGCCCCTCATTCCATGTCCTCTTCTGAATCTGGGTTGAATTTCTGGCAGTTCCCTGTCAGTGTACAACAACTTTTGAATGATCTTCAGCAAAATTTCACTTGTATGTGATATTAATGATACTGTTCAAGAATTTTCACAATCTGCTGTATCACCTTTCTTTGGGATGAGCACAAATATGTATCTTTTCCAGCTGGTTGGCCAGGTAACTGTCTTCCGAACTTCTTGGCATAGATGGTGAACACTTCCGGCACTGCCTCTGTTTGCTGAAATGTCTGAATTGGTAATCCATCAATTCCTGAACCTTGTTTTTCACCAATGCCTTCAATGTAACTTGGACTTCTTCCTTCAGTACCTGATCATATGCTACCTCCTAAAAGGTTGAACATCAGCCAATTGTTTTTGGTATGGTGACTCTGTGTATTCCTTCCATCTTCTTTTGATGCTTCCTGTGTTGTTTAATATTTTCGTCATAGACTCCTTCAGTTTTGCAACTCGAGTTTGAATTTTTTCTTCAGTTCTTTCAGCTTGAGAACTGCTGAATGTGTTCTTCACTTTCGAATTTCTAGCTCCAGGTCTTTGCACGTGTCATTATAATACTTTACTTTGTCTTCCCGAGCCACCCTCTGAGATCTTTGGTTCATCATTTTATCTGTTTGCTTTAGTTACTCTGTGTTCAACAGCAAGTTCCAGAGTCTCCTCAGGCATCTATTTTGGTCTTTTCTTTCTTTCTTGTCTTTTTAATGACCTCTTGCTTTCTTCATGTATGATGTCCTTGATGTCATCCCACAGCTCGTCTTGTCTTCGGACATTAGTATTCAATGCATCAAATCTATTCTTGAGACAGTCTCTAAATTCAGGTGGGATATACTCAAGATTGTATTTTATCTCTCATGGACTTGTTCTAGATTTCTTCAGCTTCAACCTGAACTTGCATAAGAGCAATTGATGGTCTGTTCTGCAGTTGGTTCTGGCCTCATTCTGAGTGATGATACTGAGATTTTCCATCATCTCTTTCCACAGATGTGGTTGATTTGAATCTTGTGTATTCCATCAGGTGAGGTCCACTTGTATAGTAGCCATTTGTGTTGCTGAAAAAAAGTATTTGCAATGAAGAAGTCATTGGTCTTGCAAAATTCTGTCATGCGATCTCCAGCATCTTTTCTGTCACCAAGGCCATATTTTCCAATTACTGATCCTTCTTGTTTCCAAGTTTTGCATTCCAGTCATCAGTAATTATAAATGCATCTTGAAGGCATGTTTGATCAATTTCAGATTGCAGAAGTTGGTAAAAATTAATAACGGAAATCTTCACTTGTTTTTAATGTTTTCTTACCCATAAAACCAAATATTTACTCTAAAGAAATTCTTGACAAAAATTTAATACTGCCAGAAGCTTTTGTTACACTGAAAGTTGCTAATCCTTTCAATATTGTTCATAGCAAGCCTTACTAAATTTGCATTTCAAAAGATATGGCTGGGTAGAGGGTCAGAGACCATCTCGTGATCTGATATCAGTTGATCTCAATAAAAAGGGGAGGACAGGGTTTTATCAATCGTGTTAAGCTTAGCCAGTGGTTGACCGTCTGTATTTCTCACTTCTCTTTATAAGTCTCAATGTACCTAGCTTCTTCCAGTCATTTGCTTTTTTCTGGAATCATAATGGTCTCCTTATATGCATATAGAATAACTGCTCAGAATAATCCTTATGTCCAAATTGATTATTTTTAACAAAAAATGGTATATTTTATATTTATACACACACACATATGCTTTTCTAGTCTTCTTGCTCTCTTTTCTTGCCTTTTTTTATTAATCCAGTTTTATACATTTTTAGCATATAACCTGGAGATTACTGGCTTTCACACTCAAGAAATATGCTATATCATCAGTTGCACTTGTATAAATTAAAATTAAAACCTCATATCTCTCAGCCACTCAAAAATTCAAAATTAAATCCAAAATTATCCTGTTTGGAAGAAGTTTCCTCTTAAGAACTAGGCTGCTACCTTCCTCTGTGCATGGATAAGGTATATTAAAGAGCAAATAAATATGTTAAGTACCAAACTCTATGAGTGGGAATTGACTCAACAGCGGTGGGTTTTTTTTTTTTTGTTTGTTTACCTTGGAGTGTAATCTGCTATGAGAGCGTCAAACTTGTGAAATTAAAAGAACCCAAATAGTTCTTTCAATTACAACAGTGCCTAGAATTTGAACAGTGTGTTCAAATTAAAGAAATAATAAAAGAAATTATTTGTTTTGGCATACTCATTTAAGCAACAATAAAGTTTACCATGGTGTTTACTCCCCATTCCTTACTCTCCACACACACAATAGTGTCCCAACCGTTTATTGCTTTTAAATTATTATTTTTTTCAAGAAGGCTTTGAAAGAGAATCATAAAATAGCTGAAAATATTTTAACATTCTAATTTAGGTAAATAATTTAACGGATACAGAACTATAATTTAAATTTTATTCTTCAAAACAGCCACTCTCATGTTTT
Source organism: Trichechus manatus latirostris (assembly GCF_000243295.1). NCBI lineage: Eukaryota > Metazoa > Chordata > Mammalia > Sirenia > Trichechidae > Trichechus > Trichechus manatus. Next base: position 4,697,790 of record NW_004444016.1, on the reverse strand, counting down.
TCAGTATAGATGATCTGTTCCCTTTCTTTGGAGGCTTTCAAAATATTCTCTTTGTCTTTGAAATGTTACTGTGTTTTTGCTAATATAACTTTTTTACAGTTTTGGATACTTTTAAATCAGTCACGTGTTTTACCTTTCTTTTGGGGTTATTCTTGGTCATTATATCTTCAGTTGTTTTCTTCCCAAGACTACTTTTTGCTCTTTATGGGAGCCCTGGTGATCCAGTGGTTAATTGTTTGTCTGCTAACCAAAAAGTCAGCCGTTCGAATTCACCAGGTGCTCCTTGGAAACCCTCTGGGGCAGTTCTACTCTGTCCTACAGGGTCACTATGAGTCGGAATTGACTGGACAGTAGTGTTTTTTTTTTTTTTTTTTTTATTGTACTGATGTTGCTATTTCTATTTCTTTATTCAGGCTTATATTTTAAAAAAAAAAGGTCACGTTTAGCATGGCAAGAACACCCACTTGTAATAATGGATGACAGCCTTTCTGATGTTCTGGAGGATACTAACCCTACCTACTCACTTAAGTTTGCCTTTATATTTCCAATATATTTAGCCTTTCTGGGTGCTTCCTAGGAGATTTTTTTTTTTTAATCTGAAATTCCAGCTCGGTAATACAATATTTGGTTATCTCCTTCCAGATTTACATTCTACCTATTGAATCTTTAAGTATTTCTTTGTTTATAACCAGCATTTCTAATTGTTTTTATAGCCTCACATTTCTACATACTGTTACAATAACATTCCAATTTTCTCTCTTTTCCATTGAAAACATTTGTTTATATATATAAATTAGTTGCATTCTCTTTGGCCAATGTTGTTGTTAGATACCATCAAAGTGGTTCTGAAACACCATAGAGATGGCATGTACAAAAGAATGAAACACTGCCCCATCTTGCACCATCCTCACAATCATTGTTATGCTTGAACCCATTGTTGCAGCCACTGTGTCAATCCATTTCATTGAGGTTCTTCCTCTTTTTCGCTGACCTTCTACTTTACTAAGCATGATGTCCTTCTCCAGGAACTGGTCTCCTGATAGCATGTCCAAAGTACATGAGACAAAGTCTTGCCACCCTCACTTCCAAGGAGCATTCTGGCTGTACTTTTTCCAAGATGGATTTGTTTGTTCTTCTGGCAGTCCATAGTATATTCAAAATTCTTCACCAACACCATAATTCAAACTCATCAATTCTTCTTCTGTCTTCCTTATTCATTGTCCTGTTTTCTAATGCATATGAGGCTATTTAAAATACTATGGATTGGGTCAGGCATACATTTGTCCTCAAGGTGACATCTTTGCTTTTTGACACTTTAAAGAGGTCTTTTGCAGAAGATTTGCCTAATGAAATATATCACTTGACTTTTTGACTACTGCTTCCATGGGCGTTAATTATGGATCCAAGTAAAATGAAATCCTTGACAACTTCAGTCTTTTCTCTGTTTATCATGATGTTGTTTATTGGTCCAGTTGTGAGGACTTTTCTTTAGGTTGAGGTGTAATTCATACTGAAGGCTGTAGACTTTGATTTTCATCAGTAAGTGCTTCAAGTCTTCTTTGCTTTCAGCAAGCAAGGTTGTGTCATCTGTGTCTTGAAAGCTGGAAATGAGACTTCCTTCAATCCTGATGTTGTGTTTTTCTTCATATAGTCCAGCTTCTCAGATTATTCACTCAGCATACCGATTGAATAAGTATGGTGAAAGGATACAACTTTGACATGCACCTTTCCTGATTTTAAACTATGCAGTACCCCTGTTCTGTTCGAATGACTGCTTCTTAGTCTATGTATAGGTTCTGCATGAGGACAAGCGTTCTGGAATTCCCATTCTATGCAGTGTTATCCATAATTTGTTATGATCCATACAGCCCATGCCTTTGCATAGCAAATAAAACACAAGTAAACATCTCTCTGGTGTTCTCTGCTTTCAACCAAAATCCATCTGACATCAGCAATGATATCCCTCGTTCTACATCCTCTTCTGAATCTGGCTTGAATTTCTGGCAGTTCCCTGTCTGTGTACTCCTGTAACATTTTTTGAATTATCTTCAGCAAATTATCTTACTTGTATGTGGTATTAATGGTATTGCTTGATAATTTCTGCATTCTGTTGGTCATCTTTTTTTGAAATGGACACAAATATGGATCTCTTTCAGTTGGCTGGCCAGGTAGCTCTCTTCCAAATTTATTGGCATAGACGAATGATAGCTTCCAGTGTTTTATCCATTTGCTGAAATATGTCATTTGGTATTCCATCAGTACTTGGAGTCTTGTTTTTCACGAGTGTCTTCAGTGATGCTTAACATTCCTCCTTCAGTAGCATTGTATCTTGATCATATGCTCCTTCCTGAAATGGTTGAAAGTTGACCAATTCTTCTTGGTACAGTGACTCTGTGTATTCCTTCCATCCTCCCTTGTTGCTTCCTGCATCGTTCAATATCTTGTTCATAGAATCCTTCAATATTGCAACTTGAGGCTTGAATTTTTCTTCAGTTCTTTCATCTTGAAAAATGATGTGTGTAAACAATAACCCCCAAAGAATAAAATAATTAGGAATAAATCTAACCAGAGATGTAAAAGACTTATGCAAGGATAACTACAACACACTACTTCAAGAAACCAAAAAAGACCTACATAAATGGAAACACATACCATGCTCATGGACTGGAAGATATGATATTATGAAAATGTGACTACTACCCAAAATGGTATATAGATATAGAGCATCCTAATCCAAATCCCCACAACATTCTTAAATGAAACGGAAAAACTAATCTACAACTTTATATGCAAAGGAAAGAGTCTCCGAATAGCTAAAGCATTATTGAAGAAGAAGAACAAAATAGGAGGCTTCACCCTTCCTCATCCCAGAACTTACTATACAGCCATGGTAGTCAAAACAGCCTCGTACTGGTACAATGATAGACACATAGAACAATGATACAGAATTGAGAACCCAGAAGTAAATTCATCCAGCTATGGACAACTGATTTTTTTTTTTTTTTATTGTACTTCAGGTGAAGGCTTACAGAACAAATAGTTTCTCATGAAACAGTAGT
>NW_004444016.1:4686791-4693997 GCF_000243295.1 Trichechus manatus latirostris | reverse complement strand
GAGTATCTTAGATGGCCGCTCACAGGCTTTTAAGACCCCAGACACTACTCACCAAGGTAGAATGTAGAACATTGTCTTTATAAACTGTATTATGCCAATTGAGCTAGATGTTCCCCGAGACCATGGTCCCCACAGCCCTCCGCCCAGCAATTCAGTCCCTCGGGGAGTTTGGATTTGTCTTTGGGGCTTCCATGACCTTTCCTTGTACAAGTTTTACTAGATTCCCCTGTATTGGGACAACTGATTTTTGACAAAGAGTTGAAGTGCATTCAATGGGGAAGAGATAGTCTTTTTAACAAATGGTGCTGGCAAAACTGGATATCTATTTGCATAAAAAAGAAACAGGATTCATATTCCACATCATACACAAAACCTAACTCAAAATGAATCAAATGTCTAAACATTAAACCTAAAATTATAAAGTTCCTGGAAGATAATATAGGAACAAAGCTAGGAGTCATAATCTATGGCATAAATACACTATCAAACATAACTAAAAATGCACAAACAACAGAAGATAAACTAGATAACTGGGACCTCCTAAAAATTAAATACTTAATACTCATCATCTTTACCAAAAGAGTAAAAAGAGAACCCACAGACTGGGAAAAAATTTTTTTGCAGCAACATATCTGACAAAGGTCTAATCTTTAAAATATATAGAAAACTTCAACACTGAAATAACGAAAAGACAATTCAATCAAAAAATGAGCAAAGAAAGTGACCAGGCTTTTTACCAAAGAAGATATTCAGGAGGTTAACAAACACAGGAAGAGATGCTAGCTATCATTAGCCATTAGAGAGATGAAAATCAAAACTACATTGAGATACCATCTCACACCTGTGAAAATGACACTGATCAAAAAAGTAGAAAATAACAAATGCTGACAAGGTTGTGGGGAGACTGGAACTCTTATACACTGCTGGTGGAATTGCAAAATGGTACACCCACTATGGAAATCGGTATGGTGCTTCCTTAAAAAGCTAGAAATAGAAATACCATATGATCCAGCAATCCCACTCCTTAGTATATATCCTAGAGAAATAAGAGCAGTGACAGGAATAGACATATACACAGACATGTTCGTTGCAGCATTATTCACAATAGTAAAGTATAAGAACAACCTAAGTGTCCATCAACAGATAAATGGATAAACAAGTTGTGGTACATACATAAAGTGGAGTACTATGCAACTATAAAGAATAATGATTAGTCTGTGAAACATCTTATAACGTGGGTGAGTCTGGAGGACATTATGCTGAGTAAACTAAGTCAATCACAAAAGGACACATATTGGTAAGATTTTGTGGAATTAGCGGGTAATAAAAAGTAGACTCAATGTACCCTTGGCAATTGGAATATATTTTTTTCAAATTCCCCAAGCTCATGGTACAAGATCTAGCACAATTCTTTGTCTTTTTGATTGATATTAATAAATGTAAGCTAGTGTCTTATTTTTTTAAAAAAAATTTTAATAATCTTAAAAATCTAAAAATCTTAAAAAAATTGATATTGTTTCCAAAGAGAATTTTAGAGTTATCTAATATTTGTTTAAATAATATATTACTGAGGACAACATTCTATTACTTGTCTTATTAACTCAATGATCAATAGCTCATATATTAGAGATACAGAAAAGTCCTATGAAATGAGATCTCTTCAGTTTGACCCAAAGGAATCTGTGAGCGTCTTGGATGGTCTTTCAGGTACAGTATAAGGAAGTCAGATTCATGCAGGAAAGCCATAAAACATGAATAATTTAGTACTCACAGTTTCCAGAGAGAAGACCACAGCACCTCGACACAGGTCCATACAGGGTGTTGCACCCAGGAAAAGGTAACAAAAAGTTCAAACTATAGGAGAGAGCTTCTGTATGGGAAGCAGGGTATGGTTTTAGGATTAGCACACTGAAGACTTATTGGTCAGTGTTATAGACTGAATTGTGTCCTCACAAATTATATGTCAACTTGGCTAGGCCATGATTCCAGTATTTTATTACTGTCCTCCATTTTGTAATCTGATGTAATTATCCTATGTGTTGTAACTCCTAATCTTTATAACGTTAATCAGATAGGATTAGAGGCAGTAATGTTAATGAGGCAGGACATAATCTACAGGATTAGCGTTTTAGGCTGGGTTGTCTAGAGAAGAAAAACCAGTAAAGTGTATAAATATATATATATAGATTTATATCAAGGAAACAGCTCACGCAATTGTAGAGGCTAAAACATCCCAAGTCCATGGATCAGTGTAGAGGCCTCTTCCAAGTCATGCAGCTGCAGAAGCTGGAAAACCCAAGATCGGCAGGTCGGAGAGCAGGGCTCCTGCTCACAGGCTGTGCAGATCGACGAATCCCAAGTTCGGCAGATAAGTTGACAGCACAAGTCCCAAGAACTGGAGATGAGGCAACAGGAGGAAGCCACAGGATTCAGAGAGAGCAAAAAGCCAGAACGTCTGCTTATATTCAGATGTGGGCCACACCCCCAAGGAGACTCCCTTTCATCTGATTGGCTACTCACAGTATATTCAATCATGGGAGTGATTACATTAAAACACTGAGAATCATGGTCCAGCCAAGTTGACACACAATCTTAACCATCACAGTCCACCCCTTGTCAACTTGGCACATGTACACATTTCCTAAAACCATATATAATCTCTGAATAAAGACAATTAGAAAGTCATACTTGCACCTAACATGATACAACTAACACGCGTACAATCGAAAACTCACTAGCCCCATCTACAGCTTATATTTTATAAGTGAAGGAAATAAAAATATTTGATGCAAACATACGAAGCAGAAATACTCATAACAATTACATTCCCTGTTTCTGCAACTGGTCACTTGGCTGTAACTGGTATTTAGAACTACCTTCTTCCACCACCCATTCTGTATTCCCTTTGCCATCAGCAAGTACCTCTGCTGGTTGTGGTTCCTTGCCTGGTGGGGTGACCCAAACCTTCATTCCTGAAGGGTCTGGGTCATTAGTAGTAATGTCGGAATTAGGTTACTGGCTGATCACCTCGAGAGATGGTACCATATCAGGGACTCGGTGTTGGTCTCTGCTGCTGGCAGATTAGGCACTCAGCAGAGGCTGTAGCCAAGTCAGCCTTGGTGAGTGGAAGTCCATGCTGCTGGTCCCATGCATAACCCCCATCCCTGCCACCATGGACACTTTGTTCATGAACCCATTGAGCAATGACAGGAGTAACTGGGGAAAGAGGATGACTGGTTTCCACAGAACGCGTCATCCTATCCACTTGATTGTTAAAATCATCCTCTGCCTAGGTCAGCTTTTGGTGAGCATTCACATGAAACATGAATATCTTCACTTCTTTGGCCCATTCGGAGAGGTCTATCCACATACCTCTTCCCCGTAAATTCTTGTTTCCAGTTTTCCCAGCATGTTCCTTCCAAGTCCCTGACCATCCAGCCAAACCATTGGCCACAGCCCATGAATCAGTATACAACTGCACATCTAGCCATTTCTCCTTCCAAGCAAAGTGAACAACCAGGTGCACTGCTCGAAATTCTGCCATTGAGAGGATTTCCCTTCACCACTGTCCTTCAGGGAGGTCCCAGAAAGGGGCTGTAGTGCTGTTGCTGTCCACTTTCAAGTGGCGCCTGTGTATCGTGCAGAACCATCTGTAAACCAGGCATGAGTTTTCTCTTCCTCAGTCAAGTGATCATAAGGAACTCCCCATGAGGCCACAGGTGCAGACTGGGAGATGGAAGGTAATGTGACAGGAGTGGAGACCATGGGCATTGGGCCACTTCCTCATGCAACTTGCTTGTGTCTTCAGATCCTACTTGGGCCTGATCTTGTATATACCACTTTCATTTAATGAAGGAGTGCTGCTGTGCAGGTCCAAATTTATGACTCTGGCCAAACAACACCCAGTTCATGATGGGCAGCTCAGGTCACATGGTGACCTGGTGTCTCATGGTGAAGCGTTCAGTCTCTACTAAGGCCCAGTAACAAGCCAAAAGTTGTTTCTCAAGAGGAGAGTAGTTATCTGCAGAGGATGGCAGAGCTTTGCTCCAAAATCCTAAGGGTCTGTGCTGTGATTTACTGATAGGGGCCTGCCAAAGACTCCAAACAGCATCTCTATCTGCCACTGACACTTCAAGCACCATTGGATCAGCTGGATCATATGGTCCAAGTGGCAGAGCATCTTGCACAGCAGCCTGAACCTGTTGCAGAGCCTTCTCTTGTTCTGGTCCTCACTCAAAACTAGCAGCTTTTCGAGTCACTTGATAAATAGGCTGGAGTAGCACACCCAAATGAGGACTATGTTGCCTCCAAAATCCAAAGAAGCCCACTAGGTATTGTGCCTCCTTTTTAGTTGTGGGAGCAGCAAGATGCAATAATTTATCATTCACTTTAGAAGGAATGTCTCGACATGCCCCACACCATTGGACCCCTAGAAATTTCACTGAAGTGGAAGGTGCTTGGATTTTTGTGGGATCAGTCTCCCACCCTCTAGCACACAAACATTTTACCAATAAGTCCAGAGTCATTGACACTTCTTCCTTACTAGGTTCAATCAGCATAATGTCATCAATGTAATGGACCAGTGTGACGTCTTGTGGAAGGGAAAGGTGATCAAAGTCCCTGTGGACTAAATTATGACATAGGGCTGGAGAGTTAATGTAGCCCTGAGGCAGGCAAGTGAAGGTGTATCGTTGTTCTTGCCAGCTGAAGGCAAACAGCTTCTGGTGGTCCTTTGAAACAAGTATGGACAAAAAGGCATTAGCTAGATCGATAGCTGCATATCAGGTCCCAGGAGATGTATTAATTTGCTCAAGCAGAGAAACTACACGTGGAACAGCAGCTGCAATTGGAGTCACCACCTGGTTAAGTTTTCGATAATCTACTGTCATTCTCCAAGATCCATCTGTTTTCTGCACAGGCCAAATAGGCGTGTTGAATGGGGATGTGGTGGGAATCACCACTCCTGCATCTTTCAAGTCTTTGATGGTGGTAATGATCTCTGCAATCCCTCCAGGAATGCGGTATTGCTTTTGGTTTACTATTTTCCTAGGTAGGGGCAGTTCTAATGGCTTCCACTTGGCTTTTCCTACCATAATAGCCCTTACTCTATTTGTCAGGGATCCAGTGTGGGGGTTCTGCCAGTTGCTGAGTATATCTATTCCAGCTATGCATTCTGGAACTGGGGCAATCACTACAGGATGGATTCGGGGACACACTGGACTTACTGTGAGACAGACATGAGCCAAGACTCCATTAATAACCTGACCTCCATATGCCCCCACTCTGACTAGTGGGCCACAGTGATGTTTTGGGTCTCCTGGAATTAGTGTCAGCTCAGACCCAGTATCCAGTAATCCCCCAAAAGTCTGATTATTTCCTTTTCTCCAATGAACAGTTACTCTGGTAAAAGGAATAAATCCCTTTGGGGAAGGCTGGGAGACAGATTAACAGTAAAAATTTTTGGCGGTGTATTGGAGTTCTTCCTCAAGGGGACCCTGCCTCCCCTTCATTCAAGGGGTTGTGGGTATTTAAACTCACTCAAATCTGGGAATTGATTGAGGGACCATGACTCTCTATTCTGGTGATTTGAGTTAGACTGCTTGTCACCTGACCTGGAATTCATCCGTTTGAATAGATCAAGTAAATATTTAGTAGATTTCTTATCTATTTCACTCCTAGGGACACCATAACTAAGTAGCCAATGCCATAAGTCCATATGAGTCAGACTATTCTGATTACTGCTTTGACTTCTCTGTCCATTACTGTAACCATGCCCACCTTGTCTTTGTCGATTGAGTACAGCCACTTGGCCCTACTGCCATGGGGTCCAATCAGCCCTATTGTAGTTAGGTGTCTTAATTCAGTTAGGGAAATTCCCACTGTCAAATCTGACTTACAGAAAATAGCAATCACAGAAGTCTTCAAGGATACTGGAGCTCCCTTTACAAATTTGTTCCTCACAGTTGTGGGAAAAGGTGTGTCCTCTGGACACTCCATGTGTGGGTCAGTGGGTCTAACTTGATAAATCTAGTTTAGCATGACAATTTCCCTAAGCCTTTGGATACCTTCTTCTACTGTATACCAAGGCAGGTCTGGTACTTCAACTTGATTTAGTGTAGGCCACCTCGTAATCCATGCTTCAGCAACCCAACCAAATAAACTATTAGATCCTTTCCTAACTTCTCGAGCTGAAACACTGAATGAAGAATCTGTGCTTAGTGGACCCATATCAATCAACTCAGACTGATCCATCTTTATGTTCCTTGCACCACTATCCCACACCCTTAATAGCCATTCCCACACATATTCCCCAGGTTTCTGTTTGTACATATTAGAGAACTCAAGTAGTTCTTTTGGAGTGTAACGTAACTCCTCCTGGGTCACACTTTGTACTTCACCATTTGGGGCTTGCTGGGACTTAAGCCTAGTTGTAGGTCTAGAAGCCAGAATCAGAGTGTGGAATTGTTTTGAGAACATTCAGCATTATCTTGTAAAGCATCTGCCTCAGGCGATGCTCCAGACAATGACTCAGGCAAGGGCTCTTTAGAGGCAGCTGGGTTAGGGCTAATCTCATTAGATGGGAGTGGAGGGGCTAATGATTTTTCTGGGCAGGGTGGTTTAGCAGACAAATATGAAGTTATTTCTTCAGATGGGACTGGTTCTGCTGGCAGGAGTGATTCAACTGAATTTACGGGTTCAGTGTCCCCAGCTTCCTGACTATCTGCCCATATGTCTCCATCCCAAGTCTCAGGATCCCATCTCTTCCCAATCAATGCCCTTACCTCGTGACACCTCTCAAGACACCTCTCGAGGTTTGCAGTTGAGCTGGTGTTGTAATTCAGCCACTCTTGCAATAAGACTCTTGGTTTGGTTTTCAGCAATTTCAGCTCTGTTACTACAAGAAATAAGGCTTTCTTTCAAAGTACAAGTGGAAGCCTTGAGGTCATGTATGCGGCACTTGAACCTTGACTCTGAAGCCCTCGGCGCATCTCTTTCCTTCACCAGTTTGTCTAGCAAAAGTAGGACAAACCAGCCAGATTCCTTATACTTCTCATTCTGACAAAGCTGTAGAAAGATGTCATGCATGTGATCACCCTGAGCCTCACCTTTCACCAATACCTGATCTACTGGTGGTGATGTTTTGTGTATTTGTATCGCCACCTTGCTCCATGGACTAGCAATGACCTCTTTACTGCTGGAAGCAGA
>NW_004444016.1:4659742-4686607 GCF_000243295.1 Trichechus manatus latirostris | reverse complement strand
ATATATATCAAGGAAAAAGCTCACGTGACTGTAGAGGCTAGAACATCCCAAGTCCGTGGATCAGGGTAGAGGCCTCTTCCAAGTCATGCAGCACAGAAGCTGGCAAGCCCAAGATCGGCAAGTCAGAGAGCAGGGCTCCTGCTCACAGGCTGTGCAGATTGATGAATCCCAAGTTCGGCAGATAAGCTGACAGCTCAAGTGCCAAGAACTGGAGATGAGGTGACAAGAGGCAGCTGCAGGATCCAGAGAGAGCAAAAAACCAGAAAGTCTGCTTGTATTCAGATGCGAGCCTCGCCCCCAAGGAGACTCTCTTTCATCTGATTGGCTACTCACAGTATATTCAATCATGGTAGTGATTACATTAAAACACTGAGAATCATGGTCCAGCCAAGTTGACACACAATCTTAACCATCACAATTAGGTTGTAACTTGAGTCAATCTCTTTTCAGATATAAAAGAGAGAAGCGAGCAGAGAGAGAGAGGGACCTCATTACCTCTAAGCAGGAAGAGCCAGGAGTGGAGCACATCCTTTGGACCCAGGGTCTCTGGGCTGAGAAGCTCCTAGATCAGGGGAAGATTGATGACAAAGACCTTGCCCCAGAGCTGACAGAGAAAGAAAGCCTTCTCCTGCAGCTGGCACCCTGAATTCAGACTTCTAGGTTCCTAAACTCTGAGAGAATAAATTTCTGTTTGTTAAAACCATCCACTTGCAGTATTTCTGTTATAGCAGCACTAGATAACTAAGACAGTCAGTCGAAAAGTTTCTAGCTTGTTAGCACAGGAAAAAGGAGAAATTTTTATCACAAGGAATCATATAGGAAATGGCCAAGAGGGACAAAGACTAACTACTGCCATTGAGAAACGGGGTTACAAGATAGTAACAGGTTTTTATCACAGGAAACTTAATAGGCATGGCCAGTAGGGAAAGAGATTACAACTGCTGAGAGACTGTGTGACAAGTAGAAATGGCCATATCAGAAAGTGAGTGAAAGGGCAACCAGGAGAAATTAATAGATGCTGAGGCAGCAAACTATGTAGACTGTACACTGGTCTGACAGCAATCGACCCTGTGATGTCTTGGCATCATTAGTTTGTATGTGAGTCACTGGATATTTGTGTTGTTAAATGTGAAAGGCATTGAGTTACCCAACTGTTTAAGACAATTGTAGTTTACTTGGGTCTGCTGTGTGTAGTACAGATGACAAGACTGCCTGTCAGGTGTAGGAGAGGTTGACCAGGAAAATGTCTAGTGTATTTCCAAGTCCCTAGTGATGAGAGTCACAAATGATGAGAGTGTTCACGGTGATGTCATCTCCAACAACTAACTCTTGGGTTGTGGCGAGGTCATCTAAAGCAGTGTCATCGGAGGTGGTGGTGGTTGGGGGGACACCCTGGAAAAGTGTAGGTTTCCCAAGTGGCTATCCACTGGGGATTTGGGGACAGGGCCTTGTGATATATTTTAGTTGCCTGATCTGTTTCTACACTTGACCCTGAGGCTGCTAGTGCTGCAGATCTCTTTTACATTTTTAGGGTCATCAGGTGTGAAATGAGAAAAAGCTGTGGCTGTTTTTTTGTTGACTTTGGCTTGGGGCTTTGATCCACAATTAAGGAATGTTCTGGGCACATTGATAAGCCAGTTGGAGTGTTAATTTATAAAGCCCTTGATCCAGGGCTCTATATAGGCAGAAGAAGACATTATTAGAGGGCCTCATATATAATTTTTTTATTCAATACATATAAAGGTGAGACATATCCCCTTTTAAATATAGGAAGAGGTGATAGGAAGTTTTATTTTTTATTTTCTATGTTGGTGTGAGGTCTAAGTCAGCCAAAAGACCTTGAATCAAGACAGATTAAGTCTGGAGCAAGAGGGGGACTCATTTAGGGATCTAATGGCCATTTTATAACTTACATAGGAGTTTTTGAGGAGATCATTAGGTTTCTCAAGTAAATTGACTGCCTGGGATTGATCAGAGATAAAAGTTCCATTGAATGCCTTTTTCAAGATCCCAGCATTGGGAAGTAAAAAGTGTGCCTGAGTCACTATCAGTAATGTCCGGAATGTGGAAGGATAGAAGGCTTTCTATTATGGCCTTAGTATACATGGAGATACATGGTGACCTTGATTTATATTTTGACTATCTATGATACAAGAAATACCCAGAGGTTTTACCCTGAGAGAGACAACTCCAAGGCTATTGCCCGAGAGTTTGTAAAAAAAAAAAAAAAAAAATTGTAGATGAGTCCATTTGTCAGCCAGGGCATCCAGTGCTAAGATGACTACCTGATGTCTGGCCAATTGTGCTGACATATGACCAAGAGATGGAAAGTATCAAAATTCCACCGATCTTCATCACTTGTGTGATGGGGACAGTGTCAGATGCATAGTCTACAAACTCTCATTACTGTTCAATGAGTTAATCCGAAGAAGCTCCCCAGGCAGTCAAGGGCTTGGAAGGGGGGTGAACTTCTCTAGCACAATGACACCCAGAAAGCGATTGAGTACAGGGATGCACCTCCTCCTCCAGGTGGAATATGCCAGAGAGCTCAGGTTTGGCTCCATCTTGTATCAAGGAGGATACCTCAGTAGCCAGGCTGAACTTGTGGCATGTTGCTTTCATGGTCCAAGGCATAATGGGCAGGTGAGTCACAGCCTCCATAACAGCCTATATTTCCAAGAGAGCACAGTATGCTGTCAGCAATTATGGCACTAATGGTGCATGGCACAGGGCTGAAAAGGGCAGATTCTTTCATCAGAAGTCCATAGGCAGCTTATGGCCATCATAAGTGGGCCAGAGACTCCAAGAGGTATGAGATGAGGTTCCTAAAGCTCTACAGTGAAGGAATCTCTGAGGGCACTTCCTGGAATGCCTATTGATTTTAATATGGACAGCTTCTAGAGCCTTTTGTTGAGAGGGCCCCATTCATGGAGAGCTGCTTTGTAAATAGCAGCCCCAGTGAGATTAAGTAAAATCTGTAAAAGAGGAATGTGTTGCCTTTAGAACTCAAATAGACTAAAAGATGTGGGACTTGCATGTTCTTAATTAGTGAATTAAATAAATCTCCTCAGACCTGTGCTCCCTGAGAAGCGGGGCTAGAGTTTAGATCTTGCCTGTAAAAATTGTGTGTAATGACAAGGCTGCTGCGGTATCCCATGGGTGGTGCAGCAAAGGAGTGTTGTGTCCCTCCAGAGGTTAAGGCAAACTGTGGCTGAGAGGTTTTTGGAATTGGCACGGAATAGAATATATTAGTCAAATCTATAATAGTGAAATATTTACTGGTTGATGATTGGGTAGAGGCAATAATTTTAATAATAATAGGTATTGGGTTTCAGCCCAAAGCATTAAGGTTTCAGTAATCCACCGGGAGGTGCCAGTTATCCCTGCCAGGTTTAATAATAGGCAAAATGTGGATTGTTAAATGAAGAAACAGTAGGGATAATTATCCCTTTACTAAAACTGTAATTAGAGCCCCAGTATTGATTAATTTTATGAAGGTTGCCAATTGGTGTATTTCAGTAGATATAAAAGTTAACACAGAACTTACGTAGGAAAGGCGAAAAAGCAAATCACTACCTTTTTCTCTTTTGCTGCATAAATTATTTTAATGAATTTCGGGTTTCCAGTGGGTCAAATTATAAGCCTCTGTTTCAGTTTAATAATATGTGTGTGCATGTTTGCATATATGTATTCATTCATTCGTTCATATTTTCTTCCCCTGTATCCAGCTTTTTTTTCCTTTCTTTGCCACCAAATATACTATGGTAGGGGGCGGGGTGGGGTGGGGTGGTGGTTTTGCTCTTTATTTTGTTTTTATTTATCATTTTTTTTCTTCTGTTTTTAGTTGCCATCTGGTAGGGCTCTGACTCATAGTGACCTTATGTATAACAACAAAACTTGCCAGGTCCAGCACCACCCTCTCAATTGTCAGTATCTTTGAGCCCATTGTTGCAGCCACCGTGTCAATTCATCTCACTGAGGGTCTCCTTTTTTGTTGACCCTCTACTTTACAAAGCATGATGTCCTTTTCAGCAGTTGGTCCCTCCTGTCCAAAGAAAGTGAGGCAAAACCTCACCATCCTCGCTTATAAGGAGTATTCTGGCTGTACTTCCACCAAGACTGATTTGTTTGCTCTTCTGGAAGTCTATGGTATACTCAATATTCCTTGCCAACACCACGATATGAATGTGTTAATTCATTGTCCAGCTTTCCTATGTGTATGCGGCAATTGAAAAGGTCATGACTTGGGTCGGTGCACCTTAGTCATCAAAGTGATATCTTTGCTTTTTAAGATTTTAAAGAGGTCTTTTTCACCAGACTTGCTGAATGCAATACATCGTTTGATTTCTTGACTGTTGCTTCTATGGACATTTATTGTTGATCCAAGCGGAATGAAATTCTTGAAAACTTCAGTTTCTTCGCCATTTATCATTGATGTTTATTGGCCTAGTTTGAAGATTTTCACTTTCTTTACATTCAGGTATAAACCATACTGAAGGCTATAATCTTTGACCTTCATCCTTAAGTGCTTCAAGTCATCTTCAATTTAGGCAAGAAAGGTTGTGTCATCTGCATATTGTATGTTGTTAATGAATCTCCAATCCTGATGCCACATTCTTTACATATTCTAGCTTTTTGGATTATTTACTCAGCATGCAGATTGAATGAATCAGGTAAAAGGATACAAACCTGCCACACACCTTTTCCAGTTTTATAACAAGTAGTATCCCCTTTTTCTGTTTGAAAGTCTGGCTCTTGATCTATGTACAGATTCTGCATGAGCACAATTAAATGCTCTGCAATTTCCATCCTTTGTAATGTTATCTGTGATTTGATATGATTTGCATAGTCAATAAAACATAGGTAAACAACTTCTGGTATTCTCTGTGTTCAGCCAAGATTCATCTGGTATCGACAATGATATCATCATTCCACATCCTCTTCTTAATCTGGCTTCAACTTGGAAGGTCTCTGGCAGTTTTTAAAAAATTATCTTCTGCAAAATTGTGCTAGCATGTGATAGTAATGATTTGTTTGATACTTCTCGCATTGTTTTTATCACCTTGCTTTGCAATGAGCATAAATATGGATCTCTTCCAGTTGGTTGTCTTCCAAATTTCTTGACATAGACCAATATGCACTTCTAACGTTGCATCCTTTGTTGAAGCATCTAAATTGGTATTCCATCAATTTCTGGAGCCTTGTTTTTCACCAGCGCATTCACTGAGCTTGAACTTCTTCCTTTTGTACCAGCAATTGTGGATCATATGCTATCTTCTGAAATGTTTAAAAATCAATCAATTATTTTGGGTATAGTGACTTTATGTATTCCTTCTATCTTTTTTGATGTTTCTTGCATCATTCAGTTTTTCGCCCATAGTAGAATCCTTAAGTATTGCAATCCACATATGAGTCGGAATCCACTCATCAGCAATAGTAATATTCTTTAGGTCCTAGGAATTCTGTATTTTCTTTTGGTAAATAGGGTAAGGGAAATTTTGAATATTTTCTCATATTTCTACCAGTATAACTCTACCTCGTGAGGTTATGTGTTCCCAGGATGTATCACGGCCTCAATCTCATTGCCGTCGAGTCGACTGTGACTCATAGAGACCCTATAAGACAGAGTAGAACTGCACCATAGAGTTTCCAAGGCATGGCTGGTAGATTCGAACTGCCGACCTTTTGGTTTGCAGAGTTAACTCTTAACCACTGTGTTGGGAGGGCTCCTATCAAGGTCTAGTTAGTGAAATTTGTATTGGAAATGTTGTAATTTAGCCTTACAAACTCCATGTTCCTTCAAGTTGTCAACATTTGAAATAAGTAGAAGAACAGGGAAATTGTATTGTTAGAGATTATAGTTGAGATACTTATGAGCAGGCATCAGTGAAGTCTGGATTTACAATTCAGGTGCATTTTAATTTTTTTCCTGAGAGAGGAAAAGGGTATTTGGATTCAGGATGTAAGGGAATTGTCATGGTTTGAATTATGCCCCCCCAAAATGTGTGTATCAATTTGGCTGGGCCATGATTCCCAGAATTGTGTGGTTGTCCTCCATTTTGTGATTGTAATTTTATGTTAAAGAGGATTAGGGTGGGATTGTAACACCACCTTTACCCAGGTCACATCCTTGATCCAATGTAAGGGAGTTTCCCTGGGGTGTGGCCTGCACCACCTTTTATCTCTCAAGAGATAAAAGGAAAGGGAAGCAAGCAGGGAATTGGGGACCTCATACCATCAAGAAAGCAGTGCCAGAGCAGAGCACATCCTTTGGACCGGGGTCCCTGAGCCGAGAAGCTCCTAGTCCGGGGGAACACTGATGAGAAGGTCAAGAGAGAGAGAAAGCCTTCCCCTGGAGCTGACACCCTGAATTTGGACTTTTAGCCTACTTTACTGTAAGGAAATAAACTTCTCTTTGTTGAAACCATCCACTTGTGGTATTTCTGTTATAGCAGCACTAGATAACTAAGACAGGAATACTAAAGAAAGCCAAAGAGAATTCTACTACTTTGATGTATTGAATTTGAAGGTCTAGAAAACAGGGTGGTAATTTGATGGGGACTGTAGGGAAATCTGGGAAAACTATACTATTGACAGACCTTAATTCTTATTCAAAGTGGTACTCATGTCTATTAGACATTATTTTTATTACTGGAAATATATCAATGTAGCAGAGACAGGTAGAAGGAATGAGTAAGTCCTTACCTTTGAAATGTGCAACAATAGGTCATAGTCCTCTAGGGTTTCAAGTTTTAGGGGCTTTGGGGAAAATTAGAAAAAGGCTTTGTAGGGTCAATATTGACTCTGAATTGTATGTTGTTTATTTTTCCATATTTATAGTGAAACAATGCAGAGAACATCAGATCGTTAGGAAAGTAAATCATACAGTTAGATCTAATTGAGTATGAGCTGGAGACACAAGAGTGTAGGGTACTTAAGGGAAGCCAGCATCAGTTGGTGTACTGGGATCTCAGAGACTGGAAAATCAAGAAAAAGTTCTTCTGATATGCACCTAGTAGTGGCTTCCCATTGGGACAAAAGTTCCTGTCTGAGTTGATTAGTGGTGGTAGAAATACACGTTGAGAATATAAGGTCTAAAGGAAACAGGCAAAGAGAGAGAGGGAATTTGTTTGATTTGTGAGTCCCAATGCTGAGATAATTTTATTACTCCAAGGAAGGGTGATGGAAAGTGGAAGCAATTCATGGTAGAGAGTATGGCTTTGGTGTCTACTAAAATGGTGTTGCAAGAACATTTAGTGTAAGAGTTATTTCTCCTTGCTTATCCAAAGTCAGTTGGAGACACTGGAGGATGCCTTCCTTAGGGGGGGACACATTTTGTTTCTAATTTAGCAGCTTTTTGGGATGCATATTTCCTGGTGAAAACAGGACAATTGTGTACCCAGTGGCCACTTTTTCACAATATCTGCACATTTTCTTGTCTGTCTGTGTTGTATTTATATAGAGCCTTTTGTTTTCCTCAAGCTGCTTGGGTTGTAATGTCACAAGTTTGTGGTTTGTGGTTTACTGTTTGTTTATAATGCTATGTTCAAACTTTTGGGCTATGTTTTATAACTACAGAATAGCATATGATATGTCAGACTTAAGGTCATTAGCCAATAAAGTGGAGATTGGCAGGGTGGTATCTGTGTTAATACTCAACTTTTAATGTTTCTTAAAAGTGGCTTGTAACCATTCCTAAAGTTAGAGTGAGATTGATCATGCTCTTGAAGATAGGATTGGATCACTCCACAATCAATATGAGAGGAAATGTTTCAGGAAGAGCCTTTACAGACTTTCTCCTCTCTGGAACTTTAGCACACCTGGAATGCATGCTATTTCCATCAAAGTTATCTAAAGCTTCATTTATGGTGGCCCATTTGGCCTTGTCAAACCAATATCAGGCATCTGCTGGTACTACTAAAAGGTATGTTAATTGATAAAAGTAGAGTTTGGTCCAAATTCATTAAGTTGTAGTGTCATAAGTTTGTTGCATCTGTTTTTTTCTTTGTTTATCATACTATTCTCAATCTTTTGGGATAAGGATTAAATCATGGATGGGTGTGGTCTGTGAAACTATTTTATTCTCCAGAATAGTTTGTAATTTTTCTGGTTTAAGGCCATTAACGAAAGAGGTGGAGAATGCCAGTGTGGTGTCACCATTAATAATCGCCCTGAGTATTCTTTGAGAGGGGATTCTAATCAGGCCCTGTGTTTAACTGGCTATGTGAAGGCATTTGACTGTGGATCATAACGAATTATGGATAACATTACCAAGAATAGGAACATCTAATTGTGCTCATGCTGAACATACAATATGGATCAAGAGGCAGTCATTTGAATAGAACGAGATAGTATCTCATGGTTTAAAATTGGAAAAGGTATGAACAGGGTCATGTTCTTTCACCTTACATACTTAATCTGTATGTTGAACAAAAAATTCTAGAAGCTGGGGTATGTAAAGAACACGACATCAGAATTGGAGAAAGACTCATTAACAACATACATTATATGATGACGCAAACTTGCTTACTGAAAATGAAGATGACTTGAAGCATTTAATAGTGAAGGTAAGAGACTATAGCTTTCAGTATGGTCTACACCTGAATGTAAAGAAAACAAAAATCCTCACAACCTAGACAATAAACAAAAGCATGATAAAAGGTGAAAAAATTGAACTCCAGGATTTCATTCTACTTGGATCAACAATCTTGTCCCTTGAAACAGCAGTCAAGTATAAAGCAATGTATTTCATTGGGCAAATCTGCTGCAAAGTATTTAATTAACACCTTAAAAAGAAAATATGCCACTTGTATGACAAAGGAGCACCTGACTCAAGCCATCGTATTTTTTATTGCCTCATATGCATATGGAAAATGGACAATTAAAAAGGAAGACCAAAGAAGAATTGCACATTCAAATTGTGATGTTGGTGAAGAATCCGGAATACTGCCAGAAGAATGAACAAATCCATTTGGGAGGAAGTACAGCCAGAATTCTCATTAGAAGTGAGGATAATAAGACTTCATTTTGCTTAGTTTGTACATGGCATCAGCAAAGATTAACTGCTAGAAAAACATATTGTCATGGATTGAATTATGTCCCCCCAAAATATGTGTCAACTTGGTTAGGCCATGATTCCCAGTATTGTGTGGTTGTCCTCCATTTTGTGATTGTAATTTTATGTTGAAGAGGATTGGGGGGGATTGTAACACCCTTACTAAGGTCACAGCCATGATCCAATGTAAAGGGAGTTTACCTGGAGTGTGGCCTGTACCACCTTTTATCTTACAAGAGATAAAAGGGAAGGGAAGCAAGCAGAGAGTGGGGACCTCATACCACCAAGAAAGCGGTGCAGGGAGTAGAACTCATCCTTCTGACCCGAGGTTCCTGTGTAGAGAAGCTCCTAGTCCAGGGGAAGATTGATGACAAGGACCTTCCTCCAGAGCTGACACAGAGAGAAAGCCTTTCCCTGGAGGTGATGCCCTGAATTTGGACTTCTAGCCTACTAGACTGAGAGAAAATAAATTTCTCTTGGTTAAAGCCATCCACTTGTGGTATTTCTGTTATAGCAGCACTAGATAACTAAGACAGATATCATGTTTGGTAAAGTAGATGTTCAGTGAAAAACAGGGAGACCCTCAATGAGATGGATTGACAAAATAGCTGCAACAATGGGCTCAAATATACCAATGATTTTGAGGATGGGGCCGGCCTGGACAAAGTTTCGTTCTGTTACACGTAAAGTCACTATGAGTTGGATGGAGGCAACGTGATGGCAACTAACAAAAGCAACCACAATCAGTCCATAAAGTTTAGAGATAGATTCATCATACTCTTGTTGATATGATTAGATTACTCCACAGTCAATATGAGGGAAAAACACTTTATGGAGAGGCTTTAAAGATTTTATCCTATTTCTAGGATTTTAGCACACATGGAGTGGATGCTGTTTCCATCAGGATTAGTTAAATTCTCACTTTTTGTGGCCCATTTGGTCTTGTCAAATTAATCTCAGGCATCCCCTAGTACTACTAAAAGGTGTGCTACCTAATATAGATAGAGGAGTCTCAATACAACTTTCTCTGTGCTTTGGAAGATTTGAAAGGAATGGAGGTCTTTTTGAAGCCAAAATTTGAAGGTGAGTTAGATTAAGATGTTAATTTGGGTGAGGAATTTGTTGGGAAGGAGGAGGTGAATGTCAGGGTCTAATGATGAGAATATGGTGGGGAGGGGAGGAGGAAGATAATGGAGGCTGAAGGAAGACAGGAATCAGAATAAGGTAGATACCTGGAGGGAGTAAGGCTATGAAGAGTAGAATGGGAGTTTGGCAGACAGGAGGTGGCCATTTGGAAGGAAGTTATTTAAGAGAGGTTTCAGTTTTCTTTTATTAAATAACACCACTTGGACGGCTCATGGATACTTAATCCAGGTCATGGTATTAAAGAGTAATTATAATAAAAATAGTCCTGTGATTCAAATAGAGGACAGAGGCTTCATGTACCTGATACGCTTTAGGTAGCACCTCGAGAGAGGCAGGTGCCCCAGCTGAAGTTGGAGCCAAGTGTTAATACGTTGAAGAGACATGTCATTCTGTTGGTAGTTTTCATTATCTTTAACAGCTACAAGACTAGTTCTTGTTCCTGGAATGGTTTAGAGACTGTTCTTGTTTTTACGGCTGTTGCTTGGGATTGTTGCAATCTCATTATCACAACTGTGAGAACAGTTCTTTCCAGAAGAGCATTTTAAAACTTGCAATTGTCTGTTAGCCAAAGTCCGTGGGTATGCTGGTAGGAAACAAAATTAAAAAAAGGAGAAAATAGAACAGACCCCAAAAAAAAGTAAAGGGGGAAAGAGGCAAATCAAAGGAAACTAGGGTCTTTAATCCCTTCACATAGGCCAAACAATTAATTCCAAATTTTATACGTTTTTATGAGGATTTATGTTTGAAATAATACTTGGTAATATTTTTTATAGTGCTGGATACTTAATTTCAGGCAGAGGAAACTAACTGTAGCTTATATATTAATTGTGTAACAAAAATTTTAAGGATCCCTTGTGGCTCAAATGGTTAAGTGCTTGGCTGCTAACCTAAAAGTTGGTGGTTCAACTCCCCCTCCTCTCAGTAGCTCCACAGGAGAAAGACCTGGTGGTCAATCTACTTGACCATAGATTACAGTCAAGAAAACCCTATGAGTAAGTTCTATTCTGTCATATGGGGGTCACTAAATCAAGTTGAAACAGATTTGACCGCACCTAACAACAATAAAGAATTTGGGAGGGCAGGGCCAAGATGGTGAAATAGTCAGACACTTCCTGTCATCCTTCTTACAAAAAAGATCCAAAAAAAAAAAAAAAAAAAAAAGAATCTAACATATATGACAATATAGGAACCTTAATCATCAAAGACAAAGCTGAAGAATCAGACTGAGTGGCAGACGGAAGGAGAGACAGTCCAAAAACAGCGGAAATGGGTAGCTACAGATTGCAGAATCTCAGATGTCCTGCTAGCTGAATCTACACAACACACACAGGCTGTGGCAAGCAGCAACATCCCAAGCCAGAAACCTACTCCATCTGGTGCAGCCAAGCAGTAGTGCATCTGCCTGTATCTCCGGAACCAAACAGGAGAGACACCAGACCTGTGAAAGTTAAGTACAAGCTCCCAACCCACAGTGGGCAGGGTCATCATAACCCCTTCCCACACCAGAGCTCCATGGCCAAGAAGAACTCCCTTCCTCTCATCCATTCCTCGCCCTGGTCCAACTCCAGTCTCATGGCATTCAACAATGCCATGCCCCCTAAGCCAGGTGCTCATGGCAGGTCTGGTGGTGCCTGTCCCTTGGCCCAGTCAATGGCGTAGGTGGTCCAAGGTTTGCAGCACGCTTTACCACCATCCTTCACCCACAACCCCATTCTTCCAGTCCTACACCCTCATTAGCATAAAATGTGCACGGCATCCACCTGAAGCCCATTTTCACCTTCAGCACCCAAGGGGCACCTACAGATTTGTGGTCTCCAATACCCCCTTGCACCCTAAAAAGGGGCCTCACCCACCTACACAGGGAGCCTGTGGGCTGGTGGTACCATCTATTCCATTTGGCTGCCCATGACAGAGGCCTGAGAATTAGTGGTGCCTCCCAATTCCTCCAGCCAATGGCACCGGGAACCCAAGGACCAGCTGCACTGCTCCCCCAATATGTGCTCTAGTGGACAGGGAAATGCCCTCCATCTAGGCACCCCAGGGGGCAGCCGACAGTCCCCTGCCTTGACCCACACATAGCCCCCTACTGCACCAGAAACCTGCGCCTTCTCTGAACACCACCACACAGCCCTGCCTACCTAGGGCTGTACGTGAGAGTCTCTGCACCACACACTTGGTGACCAACGACCCAGAAAACTGTGCTCTGAACAACTGCAACCCCACCAGAACAGTGAATAGACTCCCAGGCTCACACACCTAGTAGGTGCTCTGACCACCTGGAGACACGATGTGAGAGCTTCCATGACACCAACAACCAGAGTAGGACACACTCCCTGCTTACTTAGACATATAATAACAAAACAAAACAAAGATACAGGACACAGCAAACAAAAATACAATAAATAAAAAAATACAATAACTTATTGACGTCTTGGAGACAACAGTCAATATCAAAACACATAAAGAAACAGGACTAGATGGCTTCAGCAAGCAACCATAATAAAGAACCAGAAAAACTTCTGGAGTAAGATGAGGCAATGGAACTACTTGATAAAGAATTCAAAAGACTAATATACAGACTTCTCCAAGAGATCAAGAAGGAGATCAGGCAAAACTCAGATCAAACCAAGGAATGCACAGACAAAGCAATAGAAGAATCCAGGAAAACAAAGCTAGAACAAAACAACAGAATAAACAGGTTGCTAGATACCATACAGGGACAACAACTAGAAATCCAAAAGATTAACAATAAAATTTCAGAATTAGACAACTCAATAAAAGGTCCTGGGAGCAGAATGGAAGTCAGAATTAGTGAGACTGAATATAAATCCCTTGACATCAATTTGAGGAAAAATCATAAAAAAAGAATGAAAAAAAATGAAGAAAGCCAAAGAATTAAGTGGGATACTAACAGGAGGAGAAACCGACGAGTGATTGGAGTACTAGAACAGGTGGGATAACAGAAAACTCAGAGAGAAGTATTGAAGATTTGCTAGCATAAAACTTTTTTAATATCATGAAAGACAAGACGATATCTGTCCAAGGAGCTCAATGAACCCCAAATAGGATAGGCCCAAAAAAGAAAGCTTCCAAGACATATCATAATCAAATTAGACAAAACTAAAGACAAAGAAAGAATCCTGAACAAGGACTAGAAGGCAGGAGGGGACAGGAAAGCTGATAATAGGGAACCCAAGGTTGAGAAGGGACAGTGTTGACATGTTGTGGGGTTGTTAACCATTGTCATTAAACAATATGTGTACTAACTGTTTAATGAGAAACTATTTGTTCTGTAAACCTTCATCTAAAGCACAATTAAGAAAAGACCAGACTTAGTGGTCTGACAGAGACTGAAAAAACCTCGAGAGTATGGCCCCCAGACACCCTTACAGTTCAGTAATGAAAGCTCTTCTGAGGGTCACCCTTCAGTCAAAGATTAGACAGGACCATAAAACAAAATGAGACTAAATGGGCACACCAGCCCAGGGGCAAAGATGAGAAGGCAGGAGGGGACTAGAAAGCTGGTAACAGGGAACCTAAGGTCGAGAAGGGGAGAGTGTTGACACATTGTGGGGTTGGCAACCAGGGTCACAAAACGATATGTGTATTAATTGTTTAATGAGAAACTAGTTTGCTCTGTAAACCTTCATCTGAAGCATAATTTAAAAAAATTAACAAAAAAGGATAAAATTTTTCCAGTAAAAAAAAAAAAAAGAAAGAATCCTGAGAGTGGCTAGAGATAAATGAAAAGTCACCTACAAAGGAGAACTGATGAGACTAAGCTCAGATTACTCAGCAGAAACCATGTAGGCAAGAAGGCAATGGGATGACATATATAAAGCCTTGAAGCAAAAAAAATTGCTAGCCAAGAATTATATATCCAGCAAAATTCTCTCTCAAATATGATGGCAAAATTAGGTCATTTCCAGATAAACAGAAATTAAGGTAATTTGTAAAAACCAGATCAAAATTACAAGACAGATTAAAGGGAGTCCTTTGGTTAGAGAAACAACAACATCACATAACAATCCAAGACTGGGTCACAGGACAGATCAACCAGTTATCAACCCAGATAAGTAAATGACAAAAACAAATCAAAGCTAAAATATGGAAAATAGGAAACAGGACATGCTAATATGTAAACAAACAAAAAAGAGGGAATAAACAGTGTAGTCACATATGAAGAGGAAGTCAAGGTGATATCAAGAAATAAAAGACTGGTGTAAACTAAGAAAAATAAAGGTAAATTTCAAGGTAACCACAAAGGAAATTAACAAACCTACCCATCAAAATTAAAAAGAAGAAAAACATACAGATTCAGCAAACACAAAATCAACGATAATGAAAGAGATGAAAAGAAAATACATAAACAAAAACATTCAACACAGAAGATTAAGTGGAACAAAGAAACTGTCGACAACACACACACACAAAAATACATCAAAATATCAGCAGTAAACTAATACCTATCATTGATTACAGTGAATGTAAATGGCCTAAATGCACCAGTAAAGAGACAGAAAGTGGCAGAATGGATAAAAAAAAAACCATGATCCAGCAATATGCTGTGTACAAGAGATCCATTATAGACATGAGACACAAAAAACTAAAACTCAAAGGATGGAAAAAAATGTATCAAGCAAATAATAACCAAAAAAGAGCAGGGGTGTCAATATTAATCTGTAATAAAATAGACTTTAAAGCAAAATACACCATAAAGGATAAGGAAGGACACTATATAATGATTAAAGGGTCAATACACCAGGAGGACATAACCATAATAAATATATATATACACCCAATGACAGATCTCCAAATTACATAAAACAAACTCTAACAGCATTGAAAAGAGAAATGGACAGTTCCATAATAATAGCAGGAGACTTCAACACACCACTTTTGGTGAAGGACAGAACATCTAGAAAGAAACTCAACAAAGATGCAGAAGATCTAAAAGTGAAAACCAACCAAATAGAACTCATAGACATATACAGAACACTCCACCCAACAACAGCAAAGTGTAAATTCTTTTCCAATGCACAGGGAACATTCTCCAGAATAGACCACATTTTAGGCCACAAATCAAGCCTTAACAAAATACAAAACATCAAAATAATACAAAGCATTTTCTCTGATCATAATGCCATAAAAGTAGAAATCAATAACAGAAACAGCAAGGAAAAAAAAATCAAATACATGGAAACTGAACAACACCTTGCTTAAAAACTACTGGGTAATAGAAGAAATCAAGGATGGAATAAAAAAAAATCATTGAATCAAGTGAGAATGAAAACACATCTTAGCAAAACCTCTTTGGGACACAGCAAAAGCAGTGCTTAGAGGTCAATTGGTAGCAATAAACTCACACATCCAAAAAGAAGAAAGGAACAAAGTCAAAACATTAACCCTACAACTCAAACAAATAGAAAGCAGCAAAAGAAGCTCTCAAGCACCAGCAGAAAGGAAATAGTAAAGATGAGAGCAGAAATAAATGAAATAGAGAATAGAAAAACAATAGAAAGGAATAAGAGGAAAAGCTAGTTCTTTGAAAAATCAACAAAATCGACAAGCCATTGACCAAACTGACAAAAGAAAAACAGGAGAGTAAACAAATAACCCAAATAAGAAGTGAGATGAGTAATATCACAACAGACCCAACTGAAATAAAAAGGATCATAACAGAATACTATGAAAAATTGTACTCCAACAAATTTGAAAACCTAAAGGAAATGGACAAATGTCTAGAAACACACTACCTACCTAAACTAACACAAATTAAGGTAGAAAAGCTAAATAAACACATAACAAAAACGAAGAGATTGAAAAGGTAATAAAAAAATTCCCAACAAAAAAAAGCCCTGGCCCAGATAGTTTCACTGGAGAATTCTATCAAACTTTCAGAGATGAGCTAACACCAATACTACTAAAACTATTTCAGAGAATAGAAAAGGAAAGAATATTCCCTAACTTATTCTATGAAGCTGGCATAACTCTGATACCAAACCAGGCAAAGACATAAAGAAAAAAGAAAACTACAGACCAATATCCCTAATGAACATAGACACAAACATTCTCAACAAAATTCAAGCCAATAGAATACAACAGCATATTAAAAAAATAACACATCATGACCAAGTGCGATTCCTATCAAACATGCAGGGATTGTTCAACATTAGAAAATCAATCAACAAAACCCACCACATAAATAAAAGAACCACATGATCTTATCAATTGATGCAGGATGTCCATTTGACAAAGTCAAAAGCAAGAAAAAGAAATAAAGGGCATCCAAATCTATCCTTATTGGCAGATGATATGATCTTATACACAGAAAACCCAAAAGAGTCCACAAGAAAGCTACTGGAACTAATAGAAGATTAGTAGCAGGAAAAAAGATCAACATACAAAAATCAGTAGGATTATTCTACACCAGCAAAGAGAACTTCAAAAAGGACATCACCAAATCAATACCATTTACAATTGCCCCCAAGAAGATGAAGTACTTAGGAATAAATCTAACCAATGATGTAAAAGACCTATGCAAAGAAAACTACAAAACACTACTGCAAGAAACCAAAAAAGACCTACATAAGTGGAAAAACATACCATGCTCATGGATAGGGAGACTCAACCTTGTGAAAATGTCAATTCTACCCAAAGGGATCTACAGATACAATGGAATCCCTCCAGATCCAAATTCCAACAGCATTCTTTAATGAGATGGAGAAACAAATCACCAAATTTATATGGAAAGTTAAGAGGCTCTGAAGAAGTAAAGCATTACTGAAGAAGAACAAAGTAGGAGGCCTCAAACTACCCAATTTTAGAATCTGTTATACAGCCGTGGTAATCAAAACACCACAATAGACACATAGATCAATGGAACAGAACTGAGAGCGCAGAGGTAAATCCATCCATCTATGAGCAGCTGATATTTGACAAAGACCCAAAGTACGTTAAATGGGGGAAAAAGCAGTCTCTTTAACAAATGGTGCTGTCATAACTGGATGTCCTTCTGTAAAAAAAAAAAAAAAAAAAAAAGAAACAGGACCTATACCTCACACTATACACAAAAGCTAACTCAAAATGGATCAAAGACCTAAATATAAAACCTAAAATGATAAAGATCATGGAAGACAAAATAGGGACAACCCTAGGGGCCCTAATACATGGCGTTGATAGGATACAAACCTTAATCAACAATGCAAACACCAGAAGATAAACTAGATAACTGGGAGCTCCTAAAAATTAAATACTTATGCTCATCAAAAGAGTTCCCTAAAAGAGTAAATAGAGAACCTAGAGATTGGGAAAAAAATGTTGGCTATGACATATCTGACAAGGGTCTAATCTCTAAATCTACAAGATACTTCAACACCTCAACAACAAACAGACAAATAATACAATTAAAAAATGGGCAAAGGTTATGAACAGACACTTTACCAAAGAAGGCATTCAGGCGGCTAATAGACACATGAGGAAATGCTCATGAAAATTAACCATTAGAAAAATGCAAATAAAAATTGCATTGAGATACCATCTCACACTGACAATACTGGCACAAAACTAAAAATCACAAAATAACAAATGTTGGAGAGTTTGTGGGGAGATTGGAACTCTTATGCACTGCTGGTGGGAATACATAATAGTACAAACAATTTGGAAAATGATATGGCACCTCCTTAAAAAGCTAGAAATAGAAATATTCTATGATCCAGCAATCCCACTCCTAGGAATATACCTTACTGATATAAGAGCCATCAGCCGGAATAGACATATGAACATCCGTGTTCATTGCAGCACTATTCACAAAAGCAAAAAGATGGAAACAACTTAAATGTTTATCAATAGATGAATAGGTTAAAAAATTATGATACATACACATAATGGAATACTATGCAATGATAAAGAAGAAAGATGAGCCCGTGAAACATTTCACAACATGGTTGAAACTGGAGAGCATTATGCTGAGTGATATGAGTCAGTCCCAAAAGGACAAATATTGTATGAGACCACTATTAGAAGAACTCAAGAAAAAGTTTACACACAAAAAAATCATTCTTTGATGGTTACAAGGATGGGGAGGGAGGGGAAGAGATATAACTAACTAGATAATAGAAAAGTGTCAACTTTGAAGGGAAGGACAACACACAATATAGTGGAAGTCAGCATAACTGGACCAAAGCAAAAGCAAAGAAGTTTCCTAGACACCTCCAAACACTTCGAGGGACAGAGTATCTGGGGCTGAGGCATGGGGACCACTGTCTTGGTGGACATCTAGATCAATTGGAATAACATAGTTCATAAAGGAAATGTTCTATATTCCACTTTGGTGTGTAGTATCTGGGGTATTAAAAGCTTGGGAGCATCTATCTAAGATATATCTACTTGTCCAATCTGACCCGGAGCAAAGGATAATAAAGAAAACCAAAGACACAAGGAAAATATTAGGCCAAAGGACTAGAAGACCACATGAACCAGAGACCCCAATAGCCTGACACCTGAAGAACTAGATGGTGCCCAGCTAACACCACAGATCACTCTGACAGGGTTCACAACAGAGAGTCCCGGACAGACCGGGAAAAAAATGTAGAACAGAATTCAAATTCACAAAAAAGACCAGACTTGCTGGTCTGACAGACTGGTGGAAACCCTGGAACTGTGGCCCCCGGACACTCTGCTAACCCAGAGCTGAAACCATTTCTGAAGTCCACTTTTCAGACAAAGATTAGTCCAATAAAACAAAAAATAATATATATGAGGAAGATGCTTCTTAGCTCAATCAGATGTGCAAGACCAAATGGGCAGCTCCTGCCCAAAAACAGGACGAGAAGGCAGGAAGGGACAAGAACCGGAGAAATGGACAAAGGGAACCCCGGGTGGAAAGAGGGAGCATACTGTCAAATTGTGGGGAATGCAACCAATGTCACAAAACAATATGTGTATAAATTTTTGAATGAGAAATTAACTTGAGCTGCAAACTTTCACATAAAACACAATAAAAAATTAAAAAAAAAGAATTTGGCTCTCCTCTGCCCAGTTCCTCAGAGGTAACCTCTAAAACCTTGGGATTTCCAGAATGACTAAAGTGCCTTTGTTATTCATGATGGACCCCTTTGACTCAAGGTGGGCTGCTAGATAGTTTATGCTAAGCAGATACTAGTTAGTTTATGCTATCCGGATGACTCAGTATGAGCCTGGCCTTGACTGAGAGTTGTGTTACTGCAAAACGTGGATTCGAGCCATTTGCTGCAAAAAGTCAATACTGAGACGGGTGAGGTGAGCAGCAAGAGGGTCTTTATTGTATATCGATACAGAGGAGATACAGGGGAATGGGCTCCTCCAAAATCTGCCTCTCCTCCCTGGAGGTCGATCAGAGGATTTTATACAGACAGAGTCAAGGTCTGAAGGATCCGTGGAATTTAGTTCCGCTTTGAGGTGGGCATAATGACCTTCTGTGGACATTCTTGAAGATCCTCTGATGCCATCCTGGTTTCAGTCACAAGATAGGCCCTTTGTTCAGTTATCTCACTTCCAGATTTTATCACTTGTTCTACCTCTCAAAGAGGAACTTAGGTTAATTTTAAACTTTTATAGAATCATGAGAAAACAGGAGGGAAGACAGAAGGAAAATAAATCAGAATAATAGGATCATGCAGAAGTGAACTATACAAGCTATGCAATAACAATGCCACAATACCCGAGATGTTAAGCCTACACAGCCTCATTCCCACGCAGCCCCTTTCAGTTGGAGCTTTGAGCTATGTGATATTAAACTAATGTCATGGATTGAATTGTGTCCCCCCAAAATATGTGTCAACTTGGTTAGGCTGTGATTCCCAGTACAGTGTGGTTGTCCTCCATTTTGTGATTGTAATTTTCATATGTGTTGTAAATCCTAGTCTGCCTGTGGTTAATAAGGCAAGATTAGATTATGTTAAAGAGGATTAGCGTGGGATTGTAACACCCTTCCTAGGGTCACATCCCTGATCCAATGTAAAGGGATTTTCCCTGGGGTGTGGCCTGCACCACCTTTTATCTTACAAGAGATGAAAGGAAAGGGAAGCAAGGAGAGAGTGGGGAACCTCATACCACCAAGAAAGCAGTGCTGGGAGCAGAGTGTGTCCTTTGGACCTGGGGTTCCTGTGAGGAGAGGCTTCTAGTCCAGGGGAAGATTGATGACAAGGACATTCCTCCAGTGTAGACAGAGGGAGAAAGCCTTTCCCTGGAGTTGACACAGTGAATTTGGACTTCTAGTCTGCTAGACTGTGAGAGAATAAATTTCTCTTTGCTAAAGCCATCCACGTGTGGTATTTCTGTTATAGCGGCACTAGATGAGTAAGAGGCCCAGCGTTCAGAAATGGGAGGGGAGCTGAAGTTTAAGTTCAATTATGTGGACAATTTTTCCATCAATCATGCCTACTTAATAAAACCACAATAAAATTCTGGACACTAAAGTCTGGGTGATATTGCCTGGTTACTATTTTCTGTGTATTGTCACACACTGATGTGTTTCAAAGGTGGCCTCCTCCTGAGGAAAATGGTAGCTTTCCATTTTGGATTCTACTGGACATTGCCCTAGGTGTGTCTTTCTTTGTCTGGTTCTAGTTTGTGTTATTTTGCTATAAGAAAATATTAGTCATAAGTATAAAACTTCCCTGAGTTCTTTTAAGTTTTTTCAGTGAATTATGAAACTAAGAGGTGGTGAGAACCTCTAAATTTGTAATTATCTGATCATAATTCAGCATGGGCTTCAGTGTTTAGCCAAATGAGTTTCTTGGCTCCATGTTGGTGTTGGCCTCAGAAGACTTAAGAACCTAATGTTTACTTCCCACTCACTTGTTTTCGGCACCCCAAAACTTGAGGTTAATGTCTGAAGTGAGAGCAGTCTTCTGGTGGAGTATGTTCGTAATGTGTGAAGTTTGACCTAACTCTAAGTAGTTGGTATTAGAATTCCTTGCTGTAGTTTTCATCTATGGTAAGGTGGTTGGACCACGCAGATATCACTAGACTAGATACTGGTCCTCTAGGACATAAAGACTACATGAAGGATATTCAATGATGGTCATAGCAAGCTCCATCCCAGAGTTTTCTGAGACTCTATTTTTATTGTCACTTGGATTTAGAACATCCAAATCGCCTCTTTCCCTGAAACAGGAGCCCATATTTTATTGCATTACATCAGCTGCATAGAGAAACATTACAAAATTGAAGACTTCTAAGATATTTGCATTTTGAGAAAAAGAGAGATTTTAAGAGTTTTTCTGCTCTGACCAAAAGTTGGATCAACTAGCACCTTATTGAAATTATACACCACTATGACATATGGCTACTTAGTGAGGATGAAGTGATGGTGGTCTTGATTAGGTGCAGGCAGACTTTAAGAAAGTAATTTTAGAAGTATTAGAACGAGTAAACAATTCTGAAATTTGTGGAAATATTTGGCTTGGTGACTGGATAGTTTTTAAGGATGCATCATAATTCAGCATGGGCTTCAGTGTTTAGCCAAATGAGTTTCTTGGCTCCATGTTGGTGTTGGCCTCAGAAGACTTAAGAGCCTAATGTTTACTTCCCACTCACTTGTAACATTCTTGAATCTGGGAATATCCAATGATCCCATGGACACTTAGGTTTCCATGGAATTTAGTAAGCCTAGCAGAAGGAGAAACTCATGACATTCAATTCAATTGTTTGTATCTGAGTATTCTCTTTCAAATATTGAAAAGTATTCTGTATAAACTTGGATTGATAGTCATTTTATAGGTTTAACTAGTGAAATCTTACCAATCCTTAAATATAGCCATAAATTTTTTGTTATGATAAGTGAAAAATGCATTATACATTGTGATGGTTGTCAAAATAGTAGTTTTTTAAAGTTATAAATCTGCGTTTTACTATTTTATTATTTTTTCCTGTGCCATTAAGTTAAAGAGAGTTGAATTTTTATTTCTTTGTTTTCATGTTTTGAAATTTAGGATACATCTTTGTAAAGAGTTGAGTAAGAATAATGTAATTGTGAACTGAAAATTTTATTCCACCTATTTCAACCACAAACAGAGTTTTTAAAACACTTTATGTAATTTTTTTTTCTTTTTGCTAAAGCTACCAAATTTTCCATCCCTGTACAGGAATGGTTTTTAAAGTTTCTATGCATTACATCCACCACCTGTCTGTCAGTGTGTCACACTGTGATGGCTTGTGTGTTGCTATGATTCTGGAAGCTATGCCACTGGAATGTCATATACCAGCAAGATCACCCATGGTGAGCAGTTTTCAGCAGAACTTTCAGACTGATATGAACTAGGAAGAAAGGACTGGCAAACTACTTCTGCAAATTAGCCAAAGAAAACCTTATGGATCACAACAGAACATTGTTTGACATATTGCAGAAAGAGAAGCCCCTAGTTTAAAAGGCACTCAAAATACACAGTGACTGCAACAATGGACCAGAGCATAGCAACATCAGTGAAGATGGTGCAGAATCAGGGCAGTCTTTTGTTCTACTTTACATGGGCTGACATTGAGTCTGAGCTGACTTAATGTCAACTAGCAACAACAACAACAATGATGCATTACATAATTCTCCTGCTTGGATTACTTCGTTTGTTTTTAAGTAAAAAAACAAAACAAAAAATAATCACCTTTCAGCTGACTCTGATTCATAGTGACCCCATAGAGTCATGGAACTGTCCTCCATGTTGTTGTTAGGTGACATCCAGTAGGTTCTGACTCATAGCGACCTTATGTACAACAAAATTTAACACTGCCATGTCCTGCACCATCCTCACAACTGTTGTTATGCTTGAGCCCATTGTTTGTATCACTGTGTCAATACATCTCATTGAGTGTCTTTCTCTTTTTTGCTGCCCTTTTACTTTACCAAGCATGATGTCCTTCTCCAGGGACTGTTGCTTCCTTATAACATGTCAAAAGTAAGTGAGATGAAGACCCACCATCCTTGCTCCTAAGCAGCACGCTTCCAAGACAGACTGTTCATTCTTCTGACAGTCCGTGGTATACTCAATATTCTTCACCAACACCTTAATTCAAAGATGTCAATTCTTCACTGGTCTTCCTTATTCATTGTCCAGCTTTTGCATACGTATGAGGTAAATGAAAATATCATGGCTTGGGTCAGGTGCACCTTAGTCATCAAAGTGACATCTTTGCTTTTTAAAACTTTAAAGAGGTCTTTTATAGCAGATTTGCCTGATGCAATACATCATTGGATTGCTTGACTGCTGCTTCCATGGGTGTTGATTATGGATCCAAGTAAAACGAAATCCTTGACAAATTTAATCTTTTTCCATCTATCATGATGTTGCTTATTGGTCCATTTGTAAGCATTTTTGTTCTCTGTATGTTAAGGTACAATCTGTACTGAAGGCTGTAGTCTTTGATCTTCATTAGTAAGTGCTGCTTCAAGTCCTCTTCAGTTTCAGTAAACAAGGTTGTGTCATCTGTTAAGTAATCTTCCTCCAATTCTTATGCCACATGCTTCTTCATATAGTCCAGTTTCTAAGATTATTTGCTCAGCATACAGATTGAATAAGTATGATGAAGGGATGCAGCCCTGATACATTCCTTTCCTGACTTTAAACCACACAGTTTCCCCTCGTTCTGTTTGAACGACTGCCTCTTGGTCTATGTACAGCATGAGCATAATTAAGTGTTCTGAAATTCCCATTGTTCACAGTGTTATCCATACTTTGTTATGATCTATAACATTTTATTTTTTTTAATTTTGTTGTTGTTGTTGAGAATATACACAGTAAAACATACACCAATTCAATCATTTCTAAATGTACAATTGCGTGCCATTGATTACATTCCTTGAGTTGTGCAACTATTCTCACCCTCCTTTTCTGACTTGATTCTCTACCATTAAGATAAACTCATTGCCTGCTAAGATTCCTGTCTTATCTTTAGAGTTGCTGTTGCCAGTTTGATCCCGTATAGACAGATCTTAGAAGGGCACAATGCTCAAGGCAGATATTCTGTATTAGTTAAGCTAAACTATTGTTTGGTTTTAAGAAGATTTCAGAAGATATTTTTAGTTTAAGTTTTAAAGATTATCACAGGACAAGTGTGTTCAGTCTGGTGCTATTGATTACTTTTGTGTCGCTTTTCTAGCCATGGTCTTGTAACTCCCACCCAGGTGATTGGGCAAGACTGTGTGATGGGGTAATTGTGGCCCACCAAGGGGATTGGTCAGTTTTGCCATCCCACTGGGCTTGAAATAAACCACCTCAGAGGCACGAAAGGAGAAGACACCACCAACGAAGAGGAGCTGGAGTGTCCTTTGGACCTGGGATCCCAGTGCTGGGAGTCTCCATGGATCAGAAGATAGAGAGAGAATGTGAGCTGTAACCCTGAAGACGGTGAGAAGTGAAGGCAGGAGGGAAGTGGCAGCAGAGACTGGGCAGCAGGAGATAGCATGGTGGGCTTCCTGGCCAGTGAAGAGAGAAAGCTAAGTGCTTTTGGGCAGAGGCCTAGGTCCAGTGAGAGACATGCCTGCAAGCACGCCTGGGAAGAGGCTATCCTGATGGAAGAACTGTGTCCTTGAGTGTCTGTGAGCCTGAATTATAACTGTTACTTCCCTAATAAACCCCATAATCTTGAGTATTATCTGTGATTTCTGTGTGACCTTTGCAATGATTTATCGAACCCAACACAGAAGTAGAGAATGCTGTGGGAGGGATGATTGTTGTCAGAATTGGTAAAGATGGAGGAGAGAGGAGGCATGTCTGATTCCTGCCTCATAGGAATCAGCGTTGGGCTGTTGATATTGATTCTCTTTCCCCTTGTGAAGTTGAAGGAGGTCAGACACTGTCCCCACACCATTTTTACATGGATGTACATCCAGCCTCTTTGGCTCCATAAAATCCGGATTCCATGAGAATTTAAAATCCTGTTCTGCATTTTCCCCTTTGATCAGGATTCTTCTACAGAATCTTTGATCAAAATGTTCAGTAATGGTAGCTGGACACCATCCAGTTATTCTGATCTCATGACAAAGGAGGTGCTTATTCATGGAGGTAATTAGGCAAACATCCATTTCCTTCTCCTAATCCTATTTCTCCTTCCTGTGTTCCTACAGGCAAATAGAGAACAATTGTTCTGCCTTGGATGGCCGCTGACAAGCTTTTAAGACCCTAGCCACTAAGCAATGAATTAGGAGGTAGAAAAGAAGCACTAAACATGTTATTAGGCCATTTAACTAGAAGTTCCATGAAACCATGTCCCTAAACCTCCAAACCAAGGAACCAAATCCCAAGAGGTGATTGGTTGTACATAAGGAGCCTAACAGCTACTCATTTTTTATTGTTGTTGCAAGTATATCTATCATGTAAATGGTAATTACTATACACAAAAATTATTTTGAATTATGAATAGTAGCATAACTAAAAAAATCCCAAATAACCCAGAAATCATATGTGAGAAGTTATTCTAGAGTTGTTGCTGTGAAGGAATCTAAAGGTAATAAATTCTAGAGAGCAACGAGCCCTTCCAAGTTGAGCAGAGAGCAAATGACCCTTTCTTCCATGAAGGCACCATTGGACAAAAGATCACTGGTGCTCAAGCAGAGAAACTTTGCTGGAGCAAATAGAATCCAGCAAAACTTTTAAAGACTGTATGCTGGTATGATGGGATCTGAAGGAGCCCCACAAGCAGCATTAATTCACTCCCTCCCACTCATCCCCAAGGAACATCTGAGGTCATGGCAGCCATGGAATTCCTTTTTTATTTATTAAATGTGCTTATTAAGCTGTTCAACAGGGAAACACTCAGATAGTCTATTCTTTAATTCATGTTATTTTTTTTCCTCCAAAACTTATATGCCTTTG
This sequence comes from Trichechus manatus latirostris, assembly GCF_000243295.1. Classification (NCBI taxonomy): domain Eukaryota; kingdom Metazoa; phylum Chordata; class Mammalia; order Sirenia; family Trichechidae; genus Trichechus; species Trichechus manatus. Next base: position 4,660,558 of record NW_004444016.1, on the reverse strand, counting down.
CTTATTCTGTTCCCTAAAGCCCCTCCTTTGATTCTGAAGTAGTATGTTTGCCTTGTCATGCCATCTCTCCTCAGTGTGCTCCTACTTTCGTGGGATTTTGCAACTTAAATGATCAACTTTGAGAATTTTTTTCCTGAATTAATCTCTAAGTCTTTCTACTCATTTCCTGATAAGAAGTCCTGCAATTATCTCAGGATTTTATCAGTTTATTTTCTTTCCTCACTACCTTCTAGAGGCAACAAAGTATCAAGGCTATTCTAGGGTTTAGTTTAGGAGCTTTACATTGTGCTGTAGCAAAAACAAAACAAAACAAAACCCATTGCTGTCGAGTCAATTCAGACTCATAGCGATCCTTTAGGACAGAGAAGAACTGCCTCATAGGATTTCTAAGGAGCAGCTGGTGGATTCAAACTGCAGAACTTTTGGTTAGCAGCCAAGAGTTTAACCATTGTGCAACCAGACATAAAAAATGAGATGAGCGAAATCACAACAAACCCAACTGAAATTAAAAGAATCTCAACAGAATACTATGAAAAATTGTACTCCAAGAAATTTGAAAACCTAGAGGAAATGGACAAATTTCTAGAAACACACTACCTACCTAAACTAACACAAACCAAGGTAGAAAAACTAAATAAACCCATAACAAAATAAGAGATAGAAGATGTAATCTAAAAAAACTCCCAACAAAAAAAAGTTTAAGCCCAGATGGCTTCACTGGAGAATTCTACTAAACTTTCAGAGAAGAGTTAACACCAGTACTACTGAAGGTATTTCAGAACATAGAAAAGGATGGAATACTCCCAAACTCATTCT
>NW_004444016.1:4649929-4659560 GCF_000243295.1 Trichechus manatus latirostris | reverse complement strand
CAAGGGAGATTCATAGCAGGTATGCAGGGATGGCTCAGCATTAGAAAAACAATCACTGTAACTCATCACATAAATAAAACAAAAGACAAGAACCACATGATCTTATCAATCGATGCAGAACAGGCATTTGACAAAGTCCAACACCATTCATGATAAAAACTATCAACAAAATAGGAATAGAAGCGAAATTCGTCAGTATAATTAAGGGTATTTATACAAAGCCAACAGCCAACATCATCTAAATGGAGAGAGTCTGAAAGCATTCCCCTTCAGAAGGGGAACCAGACAAGGATGCCCTTTATCACCACTCTTATTCAACATTGTGCTGGAGGTCCTAGCCAGAGCAATAAGGCAAGAAAAAGAAATAAAGGGCAAACTGGTAAGGAAGAAGTGAAAGTATCCCTATTTGCAGATGATATGCTCTTATACACAGAAAACCCCAGAGAATTCACAAGAAAACTACTGGAACTAATAGAAGATTTCAACAGAGTATCAGAATACAAGATAAACATACAAAAATTAGTTGGATTTCTCTACACCAACAAAGGGAACTTCGAAGAGGAAATCACCAAATGGATGTTATTTACAATAGCCCCCAAGAAGATAAAATACTTAACAATAAATCTAACCAGAGACGTAAAAGACTTATACAAAGAAAACTACATGTCACTACTGCAAGAAACCAAAAGAAACCTACATAAGGGAAAAAACATACCATGCTCATGGATAAGAAGACTCAACATTGTGAAAATGTCAATTCTACCCAAAGCAATCTACAGATACAATGCAATCCCAATCCAAATTCCAATGACATTTTTTAACGAGCTGGAGAAACAAATCATCAACTTCAAATGGAAAGGGAAGAGACCATGGTAATCAAAACAGCCTCATACTGGTACAAGAACAGATACATGGACCAATGGAACAGAATTGAGAATCCAGATGTAAATTCATCCACTTATGAGCAGCTGATATTTGACAAATGCCCAAAGTCCATTAAATGGGGAAAAGATGGTCTCTTTAACAAATCGTGCTGGCATAACTGGATATCCATCTGCAAAAAAATGAAACAAGATTCTTACCTCACACCATGTACAAAACTAACTCAGAATAGAGCAAAGACTTAAATATAAAATCTAAAATGATAAAGATCATGGAAGAGAAAATAGGGACAACAGTAGGAATCCTAAAACATGGTATAAACAGAATACAAACCATAAGTAACAATGCACAAACCCCGGAAGAGAAACTAGATAACTGGGAGCTCCTAAAAATCAAACACTTATGCTAATCAAAAGACTGCACCAAAAGAGTAAAAAGGCAACTTACAGACTGGGAAAAAAATTTTTGGCTAGGACATATCCAATCAGGGTTTAATCTATAAATTCTACAAGATACTGCAAAACCTCAATAACAAAAAGACAAATAACCCAATTAAAAAATGGGCAAAGAATATGAACAGGCACTTAGCCAAAGAAGATATTCAGGCAGCTAACAGACAGATGAAGAAATGCTCATGATCATTAGCCATTAGAGAAATGCAGATCAAAACTATGAGATACCCTCTCCAACAAAGCTAGCACTAATCCAAAACACACAAAAGAATAAATGATGGAGAGGTTGTGGAGAGACTGGAACACTTATGCACTGCTGGTGGGAGTGTAAAATGGTACAACCACTTTGGAAATTGATTTGGCACTTCCTTAAAAAGCTCGAAATAGAAGTACCATACAATCCTGCAATCCCACTCCTTGGAATATATCCTAGAGAAATAAGAGCCTTCACATGAATAGATATATGCACACCCATGTTCATTGCAGTGCTGTTCACAATAGTGAAAAGATGGAAACAACCTAGGTGCCCATCAACAGACGAATGGATAAACAAATTATGGTACATATATACAATGGAATACTGGAATACAATGCGATGATAAAGAACACTGATGAATCCGCGAAACATCTCACAACATGGATGAATCTGGAAAGAATTATGTTCAGTGAAATCAGTCAGTCACAAAAGGACAAATGTTGTATGAGACCACTATTGTAAGAACTCAAGAAGAGGTTTAAACATGATGAAAACATTCTTTGATGGTTATGAGGGTGGGGAGGGAGGGAGAGAGGAATTCACTAACTAGATAGTAGACAAGAATCATCTTAGGTGAAGGAATGAACAACACACAATACAGGGGAAGTCAGCACAATTGGACTAAACCAAAAGTTAAGAAGTTTCCTGTACGCAACCAAACACTTCAAGGGACAGAGTAGCAGGGGCTGTGGTTTGGGGACCATGGTTTCAGGGGACATCTAGGTCAATTGGCATAACAAAGTTTATTAAGAAAATGTTCTGCCTCCTACTTTGGTGAGCAGTGTCTGGGGTTTTAAAAGCTTTCGAGTGGCCATCTAAGATGCATCAACTGGTCCCAACTAACCTGGAGCAAAGGAGAATGAAGAACACCAAATACGCATGGAAAGTATTAGCCCAAGAGACAGGAAGGGCCACATAAACCAGAGACTTCATCAGCCTGAGACCAGAAGAACTAGATGGTGTCCGGCTATCACCAATGACTGCCCTGACAGGGAACACAACAGAAAGTCCCTGATGGAGCAGGAGAAAAGTGTGGAGCAGTATTCAAATTTTAGTAAAAAGACCAGACTTAATGGTCTGAGTGAGACTGGAGGAACCCCAGAAGCATGACCCCTGGACGCTCTGTATTAGACTGGACTATAAAATGTAATATAACACTCATAAAGAGTGTGCTTCTTAGTTCAAGCAGATACATGAGACCAAATGGGCAATTCCTGTCCAGAGGCAGGATGAGGAGGCAGGATGAGAAGGCATGAAGAGACAGTAGCTGGTTGGAGGGACATGGGAAACCGAGGGTGGAAAGTGGGGGTGTGTTTTCACATTATATGGATTGCAACTAATGTCACATAACAATATGAGTATACATTTTTGTATGAGAAATTAACTTGAGCTGTAACCTTTCACCTAAAGCACACACACACACACAACACACACACACACAAAAGGAACAGAACCTTAACTTCAAAACTAATATATTCATTTCTGATACTGAAGGCAAAATAAATAACATGAATCTTATTGAAGCATTCTTATTTTTAAAAATTAGCTCTGTTAATGTGAATTTTAAAGGATCAGATACGTGAGAAAATTTTATCATGTGTGTTTATGCATGTTAATATGTATTTTAAAAACAAGTCATTGGAAATGATTATGTAAAATTCTGTAGATAAAAATTAAACTATTCTTTGACTCATAGTTGTTTATTTAGTTCATTAAGTGTGCCTTTAATATTATGAAATACAGAACATAGAAAACAGGTTTAATAGTGCTACGTTTTTTATTTTCAGAACATATGAAATTACATAAGTTGATGTTGTTCTTAGTTGCCATCGAGTCAGTTCTGCAGCATAGCAACACCATGTACAACAGAAGGAAATGCTGCCCGGTCCTGTGCCATCCTCACAATTGTTGTTATTTTTGAGCCCATTGTTGCAGCCACACTGTCAATCCATCTTGGTGAGAATCTTCTTTTTCGCTGATCCTCTGCTTTTCCAAGCATGATGTCTTTCTGCAGGGACTGGTCCCTCCTGATAACATGTCCAAAATAAGTGAGGCAAAATTTTGCCATCTGGCTTCTAAGGAGTATGCTGGCTGTACTTCTTCCAAGACAGATTTGTTCGTTCTTCTGGCAGTCCATAGTATATTCAAATACTCTTCACCAACGTCATAATTCAAAGTCGTCAATTCTTCTTCAATCTTCCTTATTCGCTGTCCAGCTTTTGCATGCATATGAGGCAATTGAAAACATCATGGCTTGGGCCAGGTGCACTGTAGCCCTCAAAGTGCCATCTTTGCTTTTCAACACTTTAAAGAAGTCTTTGGAGCAGATTTGTCCAATGCACCACGTCCTTTGCTTTCCCGACTGCTGCTCTCATGGGCATTGATTGTGGATCCAAGTAAAATGAAATCCTTGACAACTTCAGTGCTTTCTCTATTTATCATGATGTTGCTTACTGGTCCAGTTGTGAGGATTTTTGTTTTCTTTATGTTGAAGTGCAATGCATACTGAAGGCTGTAGTCTTTGATCACCATAAGTGCTTCAAGTCCTCTTCACTTTCTGCAAGCAAGGTTGTGTCATCTGCCAATCACAGGTTCTTAATGAGACCTACAATCCTGATGCTGTGTTCTTCTTCATATAGGCCAGCTTCTCAGATTATTTGCTCAGCATACAGACTGAATAAGTATGGTGAAAGGAAACAGCTCCGACACACACCTTTTGTGACTCAAACCATGCAGTATCTCATTGTTCTCTTTGAATAACTGCCTCTTTGTCTATGTACAGGCTCCGCATGAGCACAATTAAGTGTTCTGGAATTCTCATTCTTCACATAATTTGTCATGATCCTCACAGTGAAAAGCCTTTGCATAGTTAATAAAACACAAGTAAACATCTTACTGGTATTCCCTGCTTTCAGCGAAGACCCATCTGACATCAGCTATGACATCTCTCACTCCACATTCTGTTTTGAATCTGGCTTGAACTTCTGGCAGTTCTGTGTCTATGTACTGCTGCAACCACTTTTGAATGATCTTCTTCAAAATTTTACTTGCCTGTGATATTAATTTCCACATCCTGTTGGATCACCTTTCTTTGGAATGGGCATAAATATGGATCTTTTCCAGTCGGTTGGCCAAGAAGCTGTCTTCCAAATTTCTTGATGTAGACAAGTTCGCACTTCCAGCCCTGCATTCGTTTGTTGAAAGATCTCAGTTGGTATTCTGTTAATTTCTGGAGCCTTATTTTTCACTATTCCTTTCACTGCACTTTGACGTCTTCCTTCAGTACCATCGGTTCTTGATCATATGCTACCTCTTTAAATTGTTGAATGTTGACTAATTCTTTTTGGTACAGTGACTCTGTGTAGTCCTTCAATCTTCTTTTGTTGCTTCCTCTGTCATTCAATATTTTGCCCATACAATCCTTCAATATTGCAACTCGGGCTTCAGTTTTGATATCACATATAATATATAATAATAAAATTTCAGAAACAGAATTAGCACAAAGATACACATTTATTAATAATGTTTAATGGTTGCTCTGCTACAATGGCATCACAGAATAAGATCAGGCCCCATGAGTCAGTCACAGAAACATATCAATTAACAGAATTTCTCAACTCCTGGGAGGACACGATTTTTGCCAAGGAGAGTGTCATAATTTACAACCTACTCTGAAATTCTTCTTATTGTAAAATAATAATGGTTCAGAAACAAGTCAAAGAATGAAAATTAATATCCAACAAATGCCATTATTTCTCCAAGATTTCAAATAATAAACTCAATTTTCAAGAAGAAATTGGAACTCCTTATTTAACCTAGACTCTGAAGGTTGCTATTATCATTGTTGTTAGGTGGCATTGAGGCAGTTTTGGGTCATAGCAACCCTATGTACAATAGAACGAAACACTGCCTGGTCCTGTACCATCCTCACGATTGTTACTATGTTTAAGCCCATTGTTACAGTCACAACGTCAATTCGTCTCACTGAGGATCTTCCTCTTTTTCACTGACCCTCTACTTTACCAAACACGATGTCTTTCTCCAGAGATTGATCCCTCCTGATAACATGTCCAAAATATGTGAGACCAAGCCTTGCCATCCTCCCTTCTAAGGAGTATTCTGAATGTACGTTTTCCAAGACAGATTTGTTCATTCTTCCGGCAGTCCAATATTCTTCACCAACACCGTAACTCAAAGACATCAATTTTTCTTCAGTCTTCCTTACTCATTATGCAGCTTTTGCATGCATATGAGGTGAATAAAAATACCATGGCTTGGGCCAGGTGAACCTTAGTCCTCAAAGTGGCATCTTTGCTTTTTAGGACTTTAAAGAGGTATTTTGCAGCAGATTTGCCCAATGCAATATACATCGTTTGTTTTCTTGATTGTTGCTGCCATGGGCTTTGATTGTGGATCCAAGTGAAAGGAAATCCTTGACAACTTCAATATTTTCACTGTTTGTCATGATGTTAGTTGCTGGTCCAGTTGTGAGGACCAATCCATACTGAAGGTTGTAGTCTTTCATGTTGAGGTGTTTTCTTTATGTTGAGGTGTAATCCATACTGAAGGCTTTGATCTTCATCAGTGAGTGCTTCAAGTTCTCTTCACTTCCAGCAAGCACAGTTGTGTCATCTGCATATCGCAGGTTGTTAATGAGTCTTCCTCCTATCCTGATGCTGTGTTGTATCTCATATAGTCCAGTTTCTCAGATTATTTGCTCAGCATACAGATTGAATAAGTGCAGTGAAAAGCTACAGCCCTGATGCACACTTTTCCTTATTTTAAACCATACAGTATCCCCTTGTTCTCTGTGAACAACTGTCTCTTGGGGTATGTACAGGTTCCTCATGAGCACAATTAAGTGTTCCAGAATTCCCATTCTTCGAAATGTCATCTGTGATTTGTTAAGATCAACAGTCAAATGCCTTTGTATAGTCAATAAACCACAGGTAAACATCTTTCCAGTATTCTCTGCTTTCATCCAAGATCCATCTGACTTCAGCAATGACATCCCTCATTCCATGTCCTCTACTGAATCTGGCTTGAATTTCTGGTGGTTCCCTTTAGATGTACTGCTACAAAGTTTTTTTGAATGATCTTCAGCAAAATTTTACTTGCTTGTGATATTAATGATATTGTTCAATAATTTCCACCTTCTGTTAGATTACCTTTCTTTGGAATGGGCACAAATGTGGATTTCTTCCAGTCGGTTGGCCAGTTAGCTGTCTTTCAAATTTCTTAACATAGATGAGTGAGCACTTTCAGCATTGCTTCCATTCGTTGAAACGTCTCAAATTGCTTTTTGTAAATTCCTGAAGCCTTGTTTTCTGCCTATGCCTTCAATGTAGCTTGGAACTTCTTCCTTCAGTACGATTGGTTCCTGATCATATGCTACCTCCTGAAATGGTTGAATGTCAACCAATTCTTTTTGGTACAGTGACTCTTTGTATTTGTTCTCTCTCTCTCTTTTTTTGTTTATTGTTGTAGTTTAAATGAAGTTTACATTTCAAGTTAGTCTCCCATACAAAAATTTATACGTATGTTGCTATGTGACCCTCATTGCCCTTCCCATACTGTAACAGCACACTCCTCCTTTCCACCCCTGATTCCCCTTGTCCATTCAACCAGCTCCTAACCCTCTCTAGCTTCCCATCTCACCTCCGGACAGAAGCTGCCCATTTAGTGTCTTGTGTCTACTTGAGCTAAGAGGCACACTCCTCATGAGTATCACTTTATGTCCCACAGTCCAGTCCAATCCTTGTCTGAAGAGTTGACCTCAGAAATTGTTTTAGTTCTGGGCTGATAGAGAATCCGGGGCCATGCTTTCCAGGGTTCCTCCAGTCTCATTCAGACCATTAAGTCTGATCTTCTTACTAGAATTAGAGTTCTGCACCCCCCTTTCTTCTGCTCCATCAGGGACTCTCTCTTGTGTTCCCTGTCAGGGCAGTCATTGGTGGTAGCCGGGCACCATCTAGTTCTTCTGGTCTTAGGCTGATGAAGTCTCTGGTTTATGTGGCCCTTTCTGTCTCTTGGGTTAATACTTTCCTTGTGTCTTTGGTGTTCTTAATTCTTCTTTACTCCAGGTGGTTGGGACCAATTGATGTGTCTTAGATGGCTGCTTGCAAGCTTTTAAGATCCCAGACGCCACTCATCCAAGTAGGATGCAGAACATTTTCTTAATAAACTTTGTTATGCCAATTGACCTAGAAGTCCCCTGAAAGCATGGTCCCCAGACCCCTACCCCTGCTACTCTATCCCTCAAACTATTTGATTGTATTCAGGAAACTTCTTAGCTTTGGTTTAGTCCAGTTGTGCTGACTTCCCCTGTGGTGTGTGCTGTGTCCTTCCCTTCACCTAAGACAATTCTTATCTACTATCTAGTTAGTAACTAACACTCACCCTCCCTCCCCACCCTCATAACCATCAAAGAATTTCTTCTGCGTTTAAACCTTTTCTTGAGTTCTTATAATAGTGGTCTTATACAATATTTGTCCCTCTGTGACTGACTAAATTCACTCAGCATAATGCCTTCCAGATTTATCAATGTTATAAGGTGTTTCATGGCTTCATTGTCGTTCTTTATCATTGCATAGTATTCCATTGTGTGGATATACCATAATTTGTTTATCTATTTGTCTGTTGATGGGCACCTAGGTTGTTTCCATCTTTTTGCTCTTGTGAACAGTGCTGCAATGAACATGGTTGTGCATATATCTATTCGTGTGACGGCTCTTATTTCTCTAGGATATAGTCCAAGGAGTGGGATTGCTGGATCGTATGGTACTTCTATTTCTAGCTTTTTAAGGAAAAGCCAAATCAACTTCCAAAGTGGTTGTACCATTTTACATTCCCACCAACAGTGTAAAAGTGTTCCAGTCTGTCCACAACCGCTCCATCATTTATTATTTTGTGTTTTTTGGATTAATGCTAGCCTTGTTGGGGTGAGATGGTATCTCATTGTAGTTTTGATCTCCATTTCTCTAATGGCTAATGATCCTGAACATTTCTTCATGTGTCTGTTAGCTGCCTGTATATCTTCTTTGGTGAAGTGCCTGTTCATATCCTTTGCCCATTTTTTAATTGGGTTTATTTGTTGTTGAGGTTTTGCAGTATCTTGTAGATTTTAGAGATTAGACACTGATAGGATTTGTTGTAGCCAAAAATTTTTTCCCAGTTTGTAGGTTGTCTTTTCTCTCTTTTAGTGAAGTCTTTAGATGAGCACAAGTGTTTGATTTTTAGGAGCTCCCAGTTATCTAGTCTGTCTTCTGGTGCTTGTGCATTGTTACTTATGGTTCGTATTGTGTTTATGCCATGTATTAGGGCTCCTAGCATTGTCCATATTTTTTATTCCATGATCTTTATCGTTTTTGATTTTATATTTAAGTCTTTGATCCATTTTGAGTTAGTTTTTGTGCATAGTGTGAGGTATGGGTCTTGTCAGTTTTTCGCAGATGGCTATCCAGTTATGCCAGCACCATTTGTTAAAGAGACTGTCTTTTCCCCGATTAACGGACTTTGGGCCTATGTCAAATATCAGCTACTCATAGGTGGATGAATTTACTTCTGGATTCTCAATTCTGTTCCATTGGTCTATGTATCTGTTGTTGTACCAGTACCAGGCTGTTTTGACTACAGTGGCGGTATAATAGGTTTTGCAATCAGGTAGTGTGAGGTCTCTCTCTTTGTTCTTCCTCTTGAGTAATGCTTTACTTATTTGGAGCCTCTTCCCTTTCCATATGAAGCTGGTGATTTGTTTCTCCATGTCATTAAAAAATGTTAGAATTTGGATCAGGATTGCATTGTATCTGTAGATCTCTTTGGGTAGAATTGACACTTTCACTATGTTGAGTCTTCCTATCCATGAGCAAGGTATGTTTTTCCACTTATGCAGGTCTCTTTTGGTTTCTTGCAGTAGTGTCTTGTAGTTTTCTTTGTATAGGTCTTTTATGTCTCTGGTTAGATTTATTCTAAGTATTTTATCTTCTTGAGTGCTATTGTAAATGGTATTGACCTGGTGATTTCATCTTCAAGGTTCTCTTTG
>NW_004444016.1:4646937-4648197 GCF_000243295.1 Trichechus manatus latirostris | reverse complement strand
TGTTGAAGTCTCCTACTACTATTGTGGAGCTGTCTCTCTCTCTTTTCAGTGCTGTTAGAGTTTGTTTTATGTATTTTGGAACCCTGTCGTCGAGTGAGTAAATATTTATTATAGTTATGTCCTGCTGGTGGATTGACCCTTTAATCATTATATAGTGTCCTTTCTCATCGTTTGTGGTGGATTTTACTTTAAAGTCTATTTTGTCAGAGATTAATATTGCCACTTTGCTCTTTTTTGAGAGTTGTTTGCTTGATATATTTTTTCCACCCTTTGAGCTTTTGTTTGTGTCTGCAAGTCTAAGGTGTGTCTCTTGTAGGCAGCATATAGATGGATCATGTTTTTTTATCCAATCTGCCACTGTCTGTCTTTTACTGGTGCATTTAGTCCATTTACATTCAGCGTAATTATTGATAGGTATGAGTGTAGTACTGTCCTTTTGAGGTCTTTTTTTTTGTGTGTTGTTCACAGTTTCGTTGTTCCACTTAATTTTCTGTGCTGAGTCTTTTTTTTTACATATTTTCTTTTCATCTTTTTCATTGCTGTTGATTTTGTATTTGCTGAGTCTTTATAGTAATGTGTTTTTTATTTTGACTTGTAGGATTATTAGTTTCCTTTATGGTTACGTTAGTATTTACCCCTATTTTTCTAAGCTTTACCAGTCTTTTATTTCTTTATATCACCTTGACTTCCTCTCCATATGCAAAATCTATGTATACATTTTTTAAGTCCCTCTTTTTTGTTTTAATGTTGTCATCTTTTACATATTGATATCAGTTCCCCTATTTTCAGTGTTTTAGCTTTTGTTTATGTTTGTGACTTCCCTATCTGGGTTGCTATCTGGTTGCTCTGTCCTGTGTTCTAGTCTTGCTTTCTTATCTGCTGTTACTGATTTTCTAACCAGAGGACTCCCTTTAGTATTTCTTGTAATTTGGGTTTGGTTTTTGAAAATTCCCTAAACTTCTGTTTATCTGGAAATGCCCTAATTTTGCCATCATATTTGAGAGACAGTTTTGCTGGATATATAATTCTTGGCTGGCAATTTTTTTATCTTCAGGGCTTTATATATGTCATCCCATTGCTTTCTTGCCTGCATTGGTTTCTGCTGAGTAGTCTGAGCTTATTCTTACTGACTCTTCTTTGTAGATGACTTTTCATTTATCTCTAACCACTCTTAAAATTCTCTCTTTATCTTTGGTTTTGGCCAGTTTGATTATATATGTCTTGGTGACTTTCTTTTGGGATCTACCTTATGTGGGGTTC
>NW_004444016.1:4602801-4646588 GCF_000243295.1 Trichechus manatus latirostris | reverse complement strand
ATTTTATTGTTAATCTTCTGGATTTCTGATTGATGTCTCTCTATGGATTCTTGCAGCCTGTTAAATTTGTCATTATGCTCTTCTCTAATCTTTTTAATTTCCTCTATTGCGTGTTCTGCGTTTTGCTTAATTTCCATCCTACTCTCTTGAAGAGTTCTGTATATTAATCTTTTGTATTCTGCCTCCGGTAATCCTAAGATATTTTCCTCCTCTGGAAAATTTCTAGATTATTTTAGGAGCTTGCTGAAGCCATCACGGATTGCCTCTTTATGTGATTTGATAGTGTTGTCTTTGAGCCATCAATATGCTATTATATTTATTTATTTTATTTTTGCTTACTGTGTCCTAGCTTCTTGTTTTGTTTTGATATGCCCAAATAGGCTGCTTATATGAGCTATTTTGATTCTTGGCATCTTTGAAGCTCTAATGTTCTGTTACTCTATTATGTGCTCTGTGTTTTGTTTAATTTCCTTCCTAATCTCTTGAAGAGTTCTGTATATTAATCTTCTCTATTCTGCCTCTGATAATTCCAAGAATTTTTCCTCCTCTGGAAAATTTCTAGATTCTTTATTTTGGGAGTTTTCTGAAGCCATCATGGACTGCCTCTTCATGTGATTTGATATTCACTGTTGTCTCTGAGCCATCAAGAAGTTATTATATTTATTTATTTTATGTTTTCTTACTGTGTCCTAGCTTCTTGTTTTGTTTTGATATGCCCAAATAGGCTGCTCGTGTGTGCTAGTTTGATTATTAGCACCTTTGAAGCTCTAATGTCCTGTCACCATGTGGTTAGATCTGTTACTATGTATGTGAGCTTCGGAGTCTACCCAGTCCTCCTGTATGGATACAGCTCAGGTGTCCGTGTAGATAGCCACCAAGTGTGTGGTGCAGGCTCTCACTTACAGTCCTAGACACACATGGGTGATAGGTGTTGGCACAGGCATCTGGCTGCAGCAGGGGGACACACTCTGAACAAGGCAGGGGGCTGACGGCCGCCCCTGAGTGTCCAGGAGGAAGACATGTCCCTGTTCCCTAAAGTGTGCAGGTGGGTGGGTTTTGCAGCCAGACTATGAGCACTTAATGCTGTTGGCTGTAAGGACTGGGGGTACTTCTTATCTTGGGCCCCTGTCATAGGTGGCTAGGTGGTGTGGGTGGAGCCACCAGTCCTGAGGCCCCTGATGTGGGTAGGTGAAGACCCTGCTTAATGGGCAGAGCAGTGTCAAATGTCACAAACAAGCCACTTCACAGCTGAAACAGTGAAGTTATACTTCATGTATATACCCTGTTGTACTGCGGTAATGTGGGCCTATGCTGTTGAGATGGGCCCACAGAAGTCTATGCAGGGGGAAAGGCACTCAAAGTCCATGGATCCCTTATGCCTATGCCTAGGCAAAGGAGCTGTGTCTACCCTGGGTTCCTGGCTTAGGGGAGCTGGCAGTTTTTTCCACCCCCGTTTGTTAATTTGTTCACTCTGCAAGGCTGGGAGAATGGCTCAGGGCATGTGACAGATTCTACTTCCAGCCCAGGTGTCTCTGCAATTGCAGAGGCCAGTCTTGGTCCCAGTGCAGAGCAGGGAGCAGGGAGGTAAACAGGAGAGAGTTTTTTCCCTAAGTGGTGTTTGTGATCTGCGCAGTAGGCCGATCTCAAGTACTTATCTTTTGTCAATCAGCGGCTGCTTCTCACTGGTTCTGGGTGGCCGAGTAGACTCTCTGCCTCTGGGTCTCTCCCTGTGTGGAATATACCTCTCGAGCACTGCTGCTTGCCTGCCTCACTGCTCACTCATGATCTGATCAGGCCTGAAGGGCTCAGGCTCTCGCTGGGTCAGGTCTGGCAACTCCTCGCTGCTTCCAAACTATATCTCCCTCTCCCGCCACTCAGTCTGGTTCCTCAATTTTGCCTTTGATGTTCAGGGCCTCTAGATTGTCATATATAATTGATTCACTTGTTTTTTCAGGTCTTTGTTGTAAGAGGGTCCGCCAGAAGCGTCTGTCTACTCTGCCATCTTGGCCCTGCCTCACATTCTCTCTTTTTTGATGCTCCCTGCAACATTCAATATTTTGCCCATAGAATCCTTTAATATTACACTTTGAGTCTTGAATATTTTCTGCAGTTCTTTCAGCTTGAGAAATTCTCAGCCTGTTCCTCCTGTGGAGGTTAGTACTAGGCAAAAGGAGAACAGAGATGTCTATTTAACTCCTAGTGTTTATTCAATTTTTTACCTTTATTTCTTGTACTTGCTCATATCCTTTTATTAAATATTCTGTACTTTGAGGCTTTTCTACTCTTAGTGCTCATCAGGAATCAAAAATAACTTTTTTGTTTTCTTCTCAGATTTTTGAAGTGTTTCTGTGAGACTGTTTCTGAGCTATTATAAAAGATTAATAAATTACCAATATCAACTTACTGATAATTAAATTTTTTTTCAGATGTTCAGGAGACAGTAATTAATAGTGTATTATTTTATAAACATTCAATTTTTTTTTCAGAATTTTTACTGAAATAGTGTCAGGCATCGTACTTGAAATCAACTACACAATAACAATGATAAGCAAGAGAGGCAGATTCCTTGCTAGATAAGGTTTCATAGACTAGTCAGAGAGACAAAAGAAAAATAAAAATACAATTGAATTCACAGTTAATATTGTGGTAGAGCTTATAAAGTAAATCAATTGGATGCAATGATAAGAAAAATCCAGGAGATAATCTATTTCTATTAAATGACAAAGGAGATCCATCAACGATGCTTTGTAAGAGGACATTTAAGGGAGAAAATGAGCATATGTTAATATAATGACAGAAATGGTTTATGGAAAGAGAACCACCTTTAGGAAAAAGTGGGAAAGACTTTGGAGAATGAAGCAAATGAAGTTTGCTTTATGCAATAAGAAGATCATTTGAAGACAAGGAAAGTGGTGTAAATGAGTTTGGAAGACTAGGTGAAAGCATTGCAAGCCATAGTTGGGAGAAATTACTTTCTTTGACATTCAGCGGAAAGCTGACACAAGAATCTAAGCAGGTGAAGACAAAATTTAATACAACCTGGTTAAAAGCTTAATTGTTGGTTTTTAAAAGAGATATGGGACTGAATTTAGTGGGACAAAAAGTTAAATATAGGACAAAGGACATCTTTCATTGGCTAACGTTATGTTCTTTACCCCACATAACCCATTCTATTTCTGTAAGGTTGGTAATAACATCTACACTTTATAATCTTAGTTATTTGTGTCTGTTTTCTTGGAGCCCTGGTTGTACAGTGGTTAAGCACTTGGCTGCTAACCAAAAGGTAGAAAGTTGGAACCCACTAGCCCACTCCATGGGAGATAGATGTGGCAGTTTATTTCTGTAAAGATTACAGCCTTGGAAACCCTGTGGGGCAGTTATTCTCTGTCCTAGAGGGTCACTATGTGTTAGAATCGACTCGACGGCGATGGTTTTTTTTTTTTTTTGGATTTTATCTTAGTCAGTCTAGCTAAAGGTTTGTTAATCTCACTGATATTTGCTAAAGAACCAAAATTTGGTTTTATTGATTCTTTCTATTATTTTTCTATTCTTTATCTGTTAATCTCTTTTCCAATCTTTATTATTTTCTTCCTTCTATTGTTTTTGACACTCATTTGCTCTTCTTCTAGTTCCTTAAGGTTTAAATTTAGGTTAATTTGAGATCTTTCCTCTTTTTTAATGTCATTTAGAGCTATAAATTTTCCTCTAAGCACTGCTATCACTCCATCCTATAAGTTTTCAGTACACCGTATTTTCATTTGTCTTTTCTAATTTCCTTTTTGTTTCTTCTTTGATGCATTATTTGTTTAAGAGAGTCATTTAATTCCTGTTTGCCAATTTTTTTGGTTTGTTTTCTTATGTTATTAATTTGTAGCTTCGTTTCCTTGTGGTTGGAGAAGATACATTGTGTGATTTTATTCTTTTTTAAATTTATTGATATTGTTATAAGTTTTAACATATGGTCTATCGTGGAGAATATTTATTGTGTACTTGAGAAGAATGTGTATTCTGTATGTATCTGATAGGCCTAGTTGGTGTTGTTCAAGTCCTCTATTTCTTTATTGATCTTCAGGCTAGATTAAAGATTAGTATTGAAGTCTCCTACTCTTATTAGAGAACTGGCTCTTTCTCCCCTCAACTGTGTCAATGTTTCATATATTCTGAAACTCTGTTTACTGATGCATATATGTTTTTATTTGTTATATCTTCTTGAATGGTTTCTTTTTCAATATAAGTCCTTTTATTGTCACTTGTAACAATTTTTGACTTAAATCTTTTTTGTCTGATATTAATGTAGTCGATCCAGACTTTCTGGTTGTGATTTGCCTTGAGTGTCTTTTGCCATTTATTCACCTTCAACCTATTTTTGTTTTTTAGCCTGTAGTGAGTCAGTGAGTCTCTTGCAAGCAGCATAATCAAAGCAGTTGAATCGTGTTTGTCTTAATTCTGTCAATCTCTGTCTTTCGATTGGTGGATTTAATCTACTTATATTTAAAGTCCCCACATGTTTGTCAGTTTGTCCTACTGTGGTGGCTTGTGTGTTGCTGTGATACTGGAAGCTATGCTACCAGTATTTGAAATACCAGTAGGGTCACCCGTGGTGGACAGGTTTCAGTGGAGCTTCCCGAGTAAAACAAACTAGGAGTAAGAAACTGGTAGTCTACTTCTGAAAAAATTGGCCAGTGAAAACCTTACAAATAGCAGTGGAACATTGTCTGGTATAGTACTGGAAGATGAGCCCCTCAAGGTGGAAGGTACTCAAAATATGACTAAGAGCTGCCTCCACAAGGTAGAGTTGACCTTAAGGAAGTGGGTGGAGTAAATTTTTCGGGACATTCATTTACTGAGGTGGCATGACTCAAAATGAGAAGAAACAGCTGCAAACATATATTAATAATCAGAACATGGAATGTACAAAGTATGAATCTAGGGAAGTTGGAAAACCAAACAAAACCCATTGCTGTAGAGTCAATTCTGACTCATAGCAACCTTATAGGACAGCATGGAACTGCTTCATCGGATTTCCAAGGAGTGGCTGGTAGATTCAAACTGCTGACCTTTTAGTTAGAAGGCTAGCTCTTAACAACAGTGCCAAACGGAATGCATAAAGATCAATATTCTAGGCATTAGTGAGCCGAAATGGATTGGTATTGGCCATTGTGTTATCAGATAATCATATAGTCTACAATGCCGGGAAAGGAAAATTAAAGAGGAACAGTGTGGCGTTCATCATCAAAAAGAACATTTCAAGATCCATCCTGAAGTACAATGCTGTCAGTGATAGTATAATATCCATACACCTACAAGGAAGTCCAGTTAGTACAAATATTATTCAAATTTATGAACTAACCATTAAGTCCAAAGATGAAGAAACTGAAGATTTTTACCAACTTCTGCAGTCTGAAATTGATCGAAAATGCAATCAAATGCATTGAATATTACTGGTGATTAGAATGCTAAAGTTGGAAACAAAGAAGAAGGATCGATCTTCTGAAACTATAGCCTTGTTAATAGAAATTACTCCAGAAATCACATAACATGATTTTGCAAGATCAATGACTTCTTCATTGCAAATACCTTTTTCCAACAACATAAAGTGACTGTGCACGTGGATCTCGCCAGATGGAATTGGCAGGAATCAAATCGACTACATCTGTGGAAAGATATGGTGGAAAAGCTCAATGTCATCAGTCCAAACAGGGCCAGGGGCCGATTGCAGAACAGACTATCAATTGCTCCTTTGTAAGTTCACGTTGAAGCTGCAGAAAATTAGAACAAGTCCTCGAGAGCCAAAATATGACCTTGAGTATATCCTACCTGAATTTAGAGACCGTCCCAAGAATAGATTTGACGCATTGAACTCTAATGACAGGGAACCAGACAAGCTGTGGAATGACTTCAAGGACATCATACATGAAGAAAGCAAAAGGTCATTAAAAGGACAGGAAAGAAAGAAAAGTCCCAAATGTATGTCAGAAGATCTTCTGAAACTTCCCCTTAAATATAGACTAGCTAAAACGAAAGGAAGAAATGATGAAGTAAAAGAGCTGAACAGAAGATTTCAAAGGGCAGTTCGAAAAGACAAAGAAAAGTGTTATAATGAAATGTGCAAAACCTGGAGTTAGAAAACCTAAAGGGAAGAACGTGCTCAGCATTTCTCAAGCTGAAAGAACTGAAGAAAAAATTCAAGCCTCGAGTTGCAATATTAAACAAAGCAGGAAGCATCAAAAGAAGATGGAAGGAATACCCAGAGCACTGTACCAAAAAGAATTGGTCGATGTTCAACCATTTCAGGGGGTAGCATATGATCAAGAACCAATGGCACTGACGGAAGAAGTCCAAGCTGCACTGAAGGGAATGCAGAAAATCAAGGCTCCAGGAATTGATGGAATACAAATTGAGATATTTCAACAAACAGATGCAGGACTGGACGTGCTCACTCATCTATGTCAAGAAATTTGGAAGACAGCTTTCTGGCCAATTGACTGGAAGAGATGCATATTTGAAATTCCAAAGAAAGGTGACCCAACAGAATGTGGAAATTATTTACCAATATTATTAATATCACACGCAGGTTGAATTTTGCTGAAGATTATTCAACAGGGAACTGCCAAAAATTCAAGCTGGATTCAGAAGAGAATGCAGAATGAGGGATATCATTGCTGATGTCAGATGGATCTTTGCTGAATGTAGAGAATAGTAGTGTTATGGATTAAATTCTGTCCCCCTAAAAATTGTGTGTAAACTTGTCTAGTACATGATTCCCAGTGTTGTGTGATTGTCCACCATTTTGTCATCTGAAGTGATTTTCTTGTGTTGTAATTCCTACCTCTATGATGTTAAATGAGGTGGGATTAGGGTTATATGAATGAGACAGGACTCAATCTACAAGATTAGACTGTGTCTTAAGTCAATCTTTTTGATATATAAAAGAAAGACTCAAGCAGAGAGACATGGAGACCTCATATCAACAAGAAAGCAGCTCTAGGAGCAGAGCATGTCCTTTGGACCTGGGGTCCCTGCAGCTGAGAAGCACCTAGACCAGGGGAAGATTGATGACAGAGACCTTCCCCCAGAGCCAACACAGAGAGAAAGCATTCCCTTGGAGCTGGTGCCCTGAATTTGGACTTCTAGCCTACTAGACTGTGAGAGAATAATATTCTCTTGGTTAAAGCCATTCACTTGCGCTGTTTCTGTTGTAGTAGCACTAGATAACTAAGACAAATAGAAAGATGTTGATCTGTGTTTTGCTGACTATGCAAAGGCATTTGACAGTGTGGATCATGAGATTATGGATAACGTTTCGAAGAATGGGAATTCTAGAACACTTAATTGTGCTCATGAGGAACCTGTATGTAGACTAGGAGGCAGTCATTTGAACAGAACAAGAGGATACTGTGTGGTTTAAAGTCAGGAAAGTGGTCATGGTTGTATTCTTTCACCATACTTATTCAATCTGTATACTGAGCAAATAATCTGAGAAGCTGGACTATATGAAGAAGAACGTAGCATCAGGATTGGAAGAAGACTCGTTAACAACCTGCATTATGCAGATGACACAACCTTGCTTGCTGAAAGGGAAGAGGACTTGAAGCACTTACTGATGAAGATCAAAGACTACAGCCTTCAGTATGGATTACGCCTCAACATAAAGAAAACATAAATCCTCACAACTGGACCAATAAGCAACATCATGATAGATGGAGAAAAGACTGATGTTGTCAAGGATTTCATTTTACTTGGATCCACAATCAATGTCCATGGGAGCAGTGGTCACGAAATCAAATGATGGGATGCTTTGGGCAAATCTGCTGCAAAATACCTCTTTACAGTGTTGAAAGCAAAGATGTCACTTTGAGGACTAAGGTGTCTCTGACCCTAGCCATGGTGTTTTCAATTGCCTCGTATGCATATGAAAGCTGGACAATGAATAAGGCAGACTGAAGAAGAATTTATGCCTTTGAATTATAGAGTTGGTGAAGAATATTGAATATACCATGTACCACCAGAAGAATGAACAAATCTGTCTTGGAGGAAGTACAGCCAGAGTGCTCCTTAGAAGCCAGGACGGTGAAACTTTGCCTCACATACTTTGGACATGTTATCAGGAGGGACCAGTACCTGGAGAAGGACATCACACTTGGTAAAGTAGAGGAGCAGTGAAAAAGAGGAAGACACTCAATGAGATGGATTGGCATAGTGGCTGTAACAATGGTCTCAAGCATAACAAAGATGGTTAGGATGGCACAAGACTGGGCAAGCATTTCATTCTATTCTACATGGGGCCACTAAGGGTTGGAACCGACTTGAGGCACCTAACAACAACGACATCTTTAAAACGAGTACTATAGGAAAAGACTTACTTCTGTCACTTTGCTATTAGTTTTCTATATTTCTTATATCTGGTGGCGCAACAGTTAAGTGTTTGGCTTCTAACCAAAAAGTCAGCAGTTTGAATCCACCAGCCACTCCATGGAAACCCTATGGGGCAGTTCTACTCTGTCCTATAAGGTCTCTATGAGTTGGAACCGACTCAACAGCAATGGGTCATATCTTTTTTGTTCATTTCCTCAGGTACGACTTTCTTTTGTGCTTGATGGTTTTTTGTTAGTATACCATTTTGGTAACCTCTTTAATTCCTTTTCTGTGTATTTTTAAAATTATTTTCATAGTGGTTACAATACGGATTGCAGATAACATCTTAAATTTATACCAATCTAGTTTGAAGTAATACCAATGTAGTGACAATAGTATATATTAACTATCCCTCTATCTAGCTGTCTCTTTCCCTTTTGTTATTATTGTGGAAAAATACATCTTGGTACTTTTTTTGTCCATTAATATGTATTTTAATTATTATTTTATACATTTGTCTTTTAAAACATGTGGAAAAAAAAGAGGAGTTAGAAACTACCAATATAATAATTCTAGCTTTATATTTACCAATATATTTACCATTAGAAGAGATCTTCCTTTCTTCATGTAGCTTTGAGTTGCCATCCATCAGCCTGAAGGACTCCTTTAACATTTCTTGTTAGGTAAGTCTTTTAACAGCAAACATCCTTAACTATTTTTTGTCTGAGAATGTCTTAATACTTAATCACTTTTGAAGGAAAGTTTTGTCAGAAATAGAATTCTTTATTAACAGTGTTTTTCTCTGAGTTCTTTAAATGTGTTATTAATGTTTCCTTCTGACCTCCATGGTTTCTGATGAGAAACTGGCTATTAATCTTATTGGAAATTCCTTGTATGTAACAAATAGTTCTCTCTTAATGATTTTAAGATTTTCTCTTTGTCTTGGAGCCCTGGTGGCACAGTGGTTAAGGGTTTGGCTGCTAACCAAAAGGTTGGTGGTTCGAATCCACCAGCTGCTCCTTGGAAACCCTATGGGGAAGTTCTATTCTGTCCTATAGGGTCGCTATGAGTTGGAATTGACTTGATGGCAATGGGTTTAGCTTGGTTTTTCTCTTGTCTTGGGTTTGATTATAATGTGTCTTGGTGAGAGTTGAATTTCTCCTTTGAGTTTATCCTTCTTAGAATTTGTTGAGCTTCTTAAATGTGTATATTTGTGTCTTTCATCAATTTAGTGAAGTTTTGGCCATTTTCATAAAAATATTTTTTCTGCCCCTTTCTCTCTTCTCCTCTGGAATTGCCATAATGTATATTTTATATACTTGATGGTGTCTCATAGTTCTGTTGGGTTCCGTTTATTCTACTACATTCTTTTTATTTTTTTAATCTGTTTCTTTGTGTGCCTTCAATTGTCATATCTTTAAATTCACTGACTATTTATTCTATCAGCTCAAATGCTGTTGATCCTGTTTAGTGAATTTTTCATTTCAGCCATTATTGTTAAATCTCCAGAGTTTCTTTGTGGTTCCTTTTTTGTAATTTCTAAGTCTTTACGTATATCCCTTACTTGTCTTGTATCAATCACTTGATTGACTTTAGTTTTTTGTACATGGTTTCCTTAACCTCTTTGAGCACATTTAAGATAATTAATTTATAGTCTTTGCCTAGTAAGTCAATGTCTGGGCTTCCTCAGGATTGATTTCTTTCAGTTTCTTTTTGCCTGCAAATGGGCCGCACCTTCCTGTTTCTTTGCAATTTTTTTTCTTGAGAAATGAACATTTTGACTATTATGATGTGGTAACTCTTGAAATCGCATTCTCACCCTTTTCCAGAGATTTCTGATGTTGCTCATGGAGGTGTACTGTCATCCTTTTGTTTAGTGACTTTTCCAAATTATTTTTGCCAGGACTATATCCCTTGCTGTGTGTGGTCACTGGTCTCTGTTCTGTTATCTTTGTGTTTAGTCTGTGACTGTAGAGAAATTTTCTTGAATGCCTGAATATAAAAATAGAAAACAAAGGCATCTCTGTTTCTGAAATCTTCAATAAATGCTGCTTGGGAAGCCACTTAATCTGGGGGTTGAAACAATCGTCAGTTTGAAACAATAGCTGGTCCTTTCACTGGCCCCAGAATGAACTACAAAGCCAATAAAAACATACAAACCTGATCCTTGGAGGACAAGGTCCCTATTTTCCTACTTGAACACCATCAAGTCACACCAGGAATGTGGGCCTCCATCCCCATGGCTGCTTGTGGTGAGGATGGGATATGGGAGATAGTAGTTGCTATGAAAAGTGCCTCAATTCACTGAAATGTGCCATCCTTTTTCTTCATAAAGCACTCCCTTGATTGCTAAAAGTGTTGAACTAGACTCCAAAGTTGTGAAATAGTTGACTCTGATTGATCCTGCCTGGTCCATAGTTGGTTCATTGAAAGACAACAATTTCTGGAGCTTTCTATTTTTCCATCTTCCATGATGTCACGTCACTAAGAGTCCTATTTTCTGACATTCAGTTTTAAAATCTGGAGCCCTGGTAGCATAGTGGTTAAGAGCGTGGCTGCTAACCCAAAGGTACATAGTTCGAATCTATCAGCTGCTCCTTGGAAACCCTATGGGGCTGTTCTACTCTGTTCTGTAGGCAGCAATGGGTTTTATTTTTAAAATATCTAAGCAAAGTCTATGTGGACATTTAAAGTGAGCAGGTAAATGGACTAACAACTGTTAATTTATATAATGTAGATTTAGTAAGTGTCTGATATGTGTTAAAAAAACTTATCTGGACTTTACAGATAGAAGACAGAGAAGGAAAAGTTCTCCATAATAATTATGTGCTACTGTTGGGAACTTTCAATTGTTCTATCTTAGGACACATAGAAACATAATTTCAGATTGTGCTGAAAATATTTTTGAGTTATTGAACATATCCTATCTGGGAACAATGTCCTTCTGTTTTTCTCTTGATTCCAAGCACATCATGAGATAAGCAGAGTCTAAGAAGAATTCAGTGGGGACACTGATGGTTCAGTGGTAAATTTTTTTACCTTCAATGCAGGAGACACAGGTTTAATTCTCAGCCTATTCACCTCAAGCACAGCCACCAAGCATCTGTCAATGGAGGGTTTGGTGTTGCTGTGATGCTGGAAAGATTTTAGCAGAGCTTTCAGACTAAGATTAGGAAGAAAGTCCTGGTAATCTACCTTGGAAGATCAGCCAATGAAAACGCAATATATCATGATGGTTTAATACTCAGCCCATCATTGGGGTGGCATAAGGCCAGGCAGCATTTTGTTTCATCTTGCAGAGGATTGCCGTGAGTCGGGGCTGACTAGACAGCAGCTAACAACAACAACCACAACAGTAATTCACATAAAGAACTCTACAAGTAATGTCAGTAGATTTGAACTAAAAAACATGTAGAAATTAACAGCAAAAATAAATTTAAAAAATCAAAGCAACAAAATAAACCTGCAATTTCTCAATGATTGAAGATTTCTAAACGCTTGGGGGAAAATGCATAGAATTACTCTGAAGGTAAATTGTGGCCAAATGACTCACTCATTCTTCACAAGTACACACCATAAACAACAACAATTCAATACAGTTCACTTTGCCAAAAGTTCAAGTTCTTGATAATCCCAATGACAGACTAGAGTGATGGGAATGCAGAAATGAGATTGTTCTCTAATGGTCTGTAATGGTCTTGTTGCTGACCATAATAATAAGTTAACACTTTCATTGAATATATATGGCTTAATAGTAATATTTTTTCAAGCTTGGCTATAAAACATCATATGATGGGTCAAAATTTTGATCTAGTTATACTAAAATAATTCCATATTTTATATCAAAATATACAATTTTGCAAGATGCAATCCAGTTTCAGAGGTGTTAAAATTTGAAAATTATTCATCTCAGAAAAGACGAAATATGGTAATAACAACTGTAGCATTTGTCATCTTGTGAGAAGTTGTTTAACCCATTGTAGTTTATACATTTAATCCAGATTTATTGCATATAGTATAGATACAAGAAAGTATGTGAACAAATATTTATTGAATGTCCTTGTGTTTCTGCATGTAGGGTACACTAAGATGAATTATACGGTGCTGCTCACTCTTAAACTCAGGGTCTAGTAAACTACATGGGTAAATGAAATGGGTAGTGAACATAGATTGATAGGTATATACTTCTTTTCTTTAATTAGCTAATTTTTTGCAAGACTAGAAGATTTCTTCTAGTGAAGAATTTTCTCCCCATAATTCTCCCCAGAGCAGCTTGAATCTCTGCTTTTTAGGCCATAGATAATGGGGGTTCATGAATGGAGACAACATTGTATAGGCCATGGCAATAATAATATTTTGAATTGACCATGCGTCTGAGATAGGACCCAGGACAGCAATGAGTCAAGGAAAGAAAAACAAAAAGAGGACAGTAAATTGTGCGAAACAAGTGGATAAGGCTTTATACCGGCCTACCACAGAGGGAATCTTGAGCACAGTGGAGAAAATGTGAGTGTATGTTATAATTAAAAAGACCAAGAATGATAAACTTACAAATGTACCTATGACAAGGAGCATGTACTTAACAGGACACATTGGAGGATAAGACTCTTAAGAGCTGTGCAATGTTACAGAAGAACTGATAAATCACATTGCAGCCAAAGAAAGGCACTTGAATATGTTCCCTGTGTGAAGAGCTGGGTAGAGCAGGCCACTGAGCCAAGAACTCATTGCTGCCCTCAGGCACAGGCCTGGGGTGACAATAACCCCATAGTGCAAAGGGTGGCAGATGGCAACATAGCGATCATAGGACATAACAGTGAGGAAGAAAAACTGTAGCTGCAAAGAAGAAAAAGAAGAGTATCTGTGCCACACATTCCAGGAGGGAAATAGATTTTCTGCCTGTCGGGGAATTCCTGATGTTTTTGGGAATCGTGACTGAAATGTAACGTATGTCTAATAGGGATAAATTGCTGAGAAAGAAGTACATGGGAAAATGAAGGTGTGAGTCACTGACAATGACTGTGATGGTGACAAGTTTCCGCATTAGTGCACCTAGGTAAATCAGTAATAACAACAAAGCAAATAAAATCCGAATATCCAGATTGTTGGATATTTCCAAGAGGATGAATTAGGAAATGATGGTGAGGTTGGTCATTGATTCTGATATGTTGTGTTTGCTCTAAAATAAAAGGAAAAGATACAACGACAAGGTCATTTAAGTTAAATTACAAAGCACTTAAACAGGTAAAAAGCAAGCTCTACGTTCTTTCATGGCATGTGTGATGTAAACTAGGCAATAGTGTTTGTAATCAGGCAACATTCTACATTTGATTGTAAGCCAAAAAAACTGGGTGATTTTTTTATGGCTGTCTTTCCTTCATGGCTTAGAAAGTCTTCTGTAGTCACTCAACATTATCAGAGGTAAGCACTAGATTTCTTACTTGTGCTGTTCAGTTTGAAAGTTCTTAAAACAATAGCTCTCTTTCTATAGTGAAGAGCTCCTTCAGGGCTGCTAAGAATCTTTTTTTCTGTTTTGGTCACAAATACATAGAAGTAACACCTTCATTATTGCAGAGATGATGCTCCTGTTGTTCCCTAGCCAGGGACCAAATAACCTAGGCAGTCATGGCTGGCAGGTCACCTTCAGTGACTCCCACCTATTTTACTCTTGAGCCATTTGACAGAAGCAAGTCTCTTTAAGAAATAATAGTCTAACATTTTATACATAATAGTTTCATTGTTCATATTGTAGGCGGTTGGTGCCTTTGCTTTGTAAACATATGAAATATTATTGAAACAATTTTAAATATATTTGACCACAATTTAAGAACCTTTTGAACTGTTAGCCTGTAGTTTCCAGTACTTGAGTCCACATTAAAAAAATTAAAAAAACAAAAAACTCCTAGAAATATGCATTCAAATGAACATCTCTTTGTATCTCTTGGATTAATTTCAGAATTAAAAAATTAATAAATGTGAATTATTCTATAAAACAGTGAAATATGTAAGGGTCTTAGGTATTCAAAGTAGTCTGGCTATCTCTAAGAAACAGAAAAACAAACAAAAATCCCAACAAAAAGAAAATAAAAACCACGTTAGATCACACTATTCTGATCAGACTTTCAACTGGCCAGTATATTAATTGGAGACTTTCTCTTTTGTTTTATTCAAGTCCTTGATGGTAAACAAATACATCTGCACTTTCTCTGCTTTAATAAGCTATAATCACAATTTTACTACATATCAAAATCTGTCCCTTTACACTGCAATTTCTAATAAAAATCAAACCATTTTGGTCACACTATCAAATACAGCTATGTGTGGGGTGTATCACTGGGTTTTTAAATCCTATACTGCTAAGTTCAAACTTTAAATTAACTTTGCATGCCTACTTCTATAACAAATAAATGTTGCTGATTTTGAGAAACTATTTCTCCTTTGAAAATGAATGTGTGGCCTAGAATCTAGAATTCCTGTTCACAAATTCATCTACCTACCCAATTTCCTTCATTATTCAACACTATTCAATACAGCACCATATATCATGTTTAATTTGGGGTGAAATTACAGATATTAACAGGATAATTCTTACCCCTAAATGGTGCCTTTGCCAATTAAGAATATAGAAAAATAAGCTAAAGATAGTTAATTTCATATTCTGAATACCATATTAAAAAACAAAGAAAAAGAACTTGCCATCAAGTCAATTCTGACTCATAGTGACCCTATAGGACAGAGTAGAACTGCCCTATAAATTTTCCAACAAGCAGCTGGTGGATTCAAACTGCTGACCTTTTGGTTAACAGCCAAGCACTTAACCACTGAGCCACCAGGGCTCCACTATAGAAGTGGGGAAAAAAAAAGGTGAATGGGCACTCAGTCGGAGAACTTCTAATAGTATGAGGTGGTATGTCAGGGATATTTCCCCAAGGGAATTAAACAGTAACTATAACTGAAGGAATATAAGGAGTTTCTCTGGCAAACAATGGGGCAAAGACCTCTAGAATTAAGTGGGAAAACAAGCAGCCAGATATAGTAAAGCACAATCCTAACTGGAGGTACACGCAACTTGACACCAAGGGTCAGGGTAGACTTTGGAGGAGCAAATGGAGATGAATCTGAGTGGGAGAGGCCAATGTTGAAAGGCATCCTGGCTCTCATATACCAAAATAAGTACAGATGTTTGTTGTAGACTTCCTAGATGCCAGGTTCTGTACTCTGTTTTTTGTTGGTTTATTCTTTAGTATGTGCTATCACATTTAACACACGCATACGAAATAACACTAGGAGATTGTTATATTTATTCAAGAGAAATATTTGCAAAAGCTGAAGTCTTCTTTTTAAATAACAGTGATTATTACACATCTAAGAACTACCTGAAGCAGGATTTTAGCACAGGGCCATCTGACTCCAATGTGTCAGTGATACTACACATTCTCACACGTTTTTGTCCTCTACGTATATGATCACACAGATCCATCAACAAAATGCATTCCACACATGCACATAATTGTTCCGATGTGGGCCATGAGTACTTTCCACCAAATTATACTATACAGCCAGGATGTTATCATATCTGAAGTTTACAAAATAGCAAGTAAAAAAATGTGTTTGGTGTTTCATGCAAATTTATAAAATTTCATTTTGCATGTGTAAAAATAGTTTGGTTATTAAATGCATAGGAGGTTTATGTAAATGAAAATACTGTTTATCAAATTTTAGTTAAATTATGTATTAAAAACAGTTACAGTTGTATTGTGAGCAAAGTAGGTGATTCACAGAGGAAGAGTAAAACATTAATATACTCTTCAGCACAAAATATGATTGAATAAAAAATGTCAGACGTAAAGGTGAAAGTCCTTATCTCCTGTTACAGATGTGCTCTTTATCTAATGGAAAGTAACTCTAACTTATTACAAGACTTGGCAATTTAAATGTTTCACAGATATTCACTCAAGGTCTTCAAAATTCTAGAAAAATTGTATTATTATGCTTATTCTGCAGTTTAAAGAGCCGAACTTCAGGGTGATTAAGTTATTGCAGTGATCACCCAGGTAATTAAGTTCTAACACAAGATGGAAATCCAGGTTTTCTGCAATCAACCTTATACGTGTCTGTTTTGCCAGAAATGTTAGCCTCTAAAGCCTTCAAGGTATGATAGAATGCTAGAACTCATAGCTAGAGTTCCATTTGCAGAACTTACATCTCAAGAATAGTTTTTAGACAGTTTCTATATAGTGTCATGATGTATATAATTCAAATTAAATTAATAAGATGAATATACTAGCAATATCTTATTTCACATAGAATGATCTCCAGAGAGTAAGAGCCACAAACTCACTTTCACAAACTTAAATGATTGATTCATTCAATGATTTAATCAACTAATCATATAATTACAGTATTTTCACTGTAAATGAAATACGTATAGCAGTTTTTTAACTACCTTGTAAAGAAGTACTTCAGTTTTACTTATCTATATTTCTGTTGCTTAGTAATTCCCTACTATTAAAGAGTTACTTCAGGATGGTCCTCTAGACAGATGCATCACGCCGTCCCTCTGCAGCAAAGACCGGGAAAACGAAGTAAAACAGATACGAATGTCAATTCTGGAACCCTAAGCATCAAATGAAGGGCTAAAGAACTGGATCAAATACCAAATGGGAGAAGAGACTGAAGGAAAATAGGAATCGAGGAGAGATACAGAGTAGAGGTCCCCTGGCAACTAACAGGGCACAACTTGGAGCATAGCCAACAAGGACCCCAGATAGGGAGTACTGGAAAGCAACTTCACAGAGCTCCCAACGGGGAGGCTAGACCTGGGAAAAATGGAGACCAGAGTGCCATGAAGAAGGAAGATTGGATTTCAAGTTTACGAATCCTTTGCTCTGTGGATAGCCATCTGGAACGAGATCATTTTTCCACTGATGCTTATTGAGCCCTTCTGGTTTTTAGGAGTCATACCTGGGAAAGCTGTGGCTCTATTGGAACACTGAATCTTTTCCTATTCTTTTTATCTTTTCTCCTACCAGAAATGGCTTCAGCTCCCTTCTCTTTTGGAGTTAATCAGGTGAAAACTAAGTGTTAATCCAAAAAAAAAAAAAAAAAATGTTCCAGGGGAAGGACATCATTATTTTACTAACAGTTGAATTTCCCTTTCTGGGACCTGGAAATGCTTATCACACTAGCGATACACATCAGAGTGACAACGACTTTCCTTTCAGGTCCAACTAAATTATCTCCTTTCTGTCTTTCATCCTTGCCTATCATTTCATGGATGCATTCTTTCTTTTATCTTGCCTTACTTGCCCGGGTTTATTGACTAACATCAGTTTAAGGAGCTAGAGTTCCCAGGTCCTCCTTGGCGTCTTGCAGAGTTATTGAAATAGCCTGAGTGCTCCACTGTTGCAGAGGTCAGAAGACCCACTTTCTCTGGTAAATGAAATATTAATGTCTCCAGTTTGGTAGCTGTCATGAACAGGAAATGTGGCAAAAACAAAAAAATACGCTTTCCCACCCCTCACCCTTCTGCGCCGTACGCGACTCTGATGGTTTCCTTGAGTCTTTGGTTTCTTTCACTCTCCTTTGCTCCAGATGGGAAGAGAACAATAGCTGTATCTTCATGGCTGCTCACAAGCTTTTAAGACCCCTGACGCTACTCACCGAAGTAGGATGTAGAACATTATCTTTATCAACTATGTCATGCCAATTGACTTAGATGTCCCCTGAGACTATAGTCCCCAGACTTCAAGCCCAGTAACTCATGAGGTGTTTGGATATGTCTAAGAAGTTTTCATAGCTGTACCCTCTGTGTGCTCTATTATATACCACATTTCTACGCAAATAACGTGTGCCTTCTATGCCAATTTTTTTTTACATGTTGCTGTAAAAGTAAATTAACATAGTGTGTTTACATAAATACTTCCTGTGGGGGAGGGAGCATTTGGTAAACAAATGTAACCCTCTACTGTTAAGTTGATTCCGACTTATAGTGACCTATAGGTCAGAGTAGAACTGCCCCATAGGGTTTCCAAGGAACAGCTGGTTGATTTGAACTACTGAACTTTTGGTTAACTACCTAAGCTCTTAACCACTGTGCCACCAGGGCTCCAAACAAATGTAGATGGCATGCATTATTTGTGTAAAAATACAGTACATGAATATATATGCAGCACATAGAAATATGTATATACAAGTGCCCACAACTATCCCCATATATGCATGTGTATGCACTCCCATATGCCCTCCCACATTTGTATAGCATACATATATACCTTTGTAACCACTCATAAATTTTTAGTTGCTATTATTTCCTATGCAACCACTCATACATTTTTAGTTGCTATTACTGTTGTTGCAGAATTGTATATGTTATAACATTTACCAAAATTGTTCCTCATTCTTGTGTACTTCTTAGTGTCTTCATTTATGTTGGACAAATTGTGTAGACTTCACCCGTGTTGGGTATTGCCTTTCTCATCACAAAAAATAACAAGTGTCTACTATCTAGAAAGTGACCCCCCTCCCCTCCTTCCCATTCCTGGTAACCGTCAAAGAACATTGCTTTCTGTGTATATACCTATTCTTGACTTTTTATAAAAGTTACACCATACAATATGTGTCCTTTTATGATTAACTTAGTTCACTCAGCATAATGTCCTCCAGACTCACCAACGTTATGTTTCACAGACTCATCATTATTCTTTATTGTTGCGTAGTGTTCCACTTTATGTATGTACCACAGCTTGTTTATCGATTCATCTGCTGATGGACACTTAGGTTGTTCCATCCCTTTGCTATTGTTAATAATGCTGCAATGAATATAGCTGTGCATATGTCTATTTGTGTCACTGCTCTTATTTCTCTAGGATGTATGCCAAGGAGTGGGATTGCTGGATCATATGATATTTCTATTTCTAACTTTTTGAGGAAGCACCATACTGTTTTCCATAGTGGTTGTGCCATTTTACAATCCCACCAGCAGTGTATAAGAGTTCCAATCTCCCCACAACCTCACCAGCATTTGTTGTTTTCTGCTTTTTTGATCAGTGCCATTTTCACAGGTGTGAGATGGTATCTCAATGTAGTTTTGATTTTCATCTCTCTAATGGCTGATGATCACTAGCATCTCTTCATGTGTTTGTTAGCCTCCTGAATATCTTCTTTGGTAAAAAGCCTGTTCATGTCCTTTGTCCATTTTTTGATTGAATTGTTTGTCTTTTTGTTGTTGAGGTGTTGAAGTTTTCTATACATTTTAGAGATTAGACCTTTGTCAGATATGTTGTTGTCAAAAAAATTTTTCCCAGCATGTATGTTGTCTTTTTACTCTTTTGGTAAATTCGTCTGATAAGTATAAGTATTTAATTTTTAAGAGGTCCCAGTTATCTAGTTTATCTTCTGTTGTTTGTGCATTTTTAGTTTTTTTTTTATTTTTTATTTTGGTGTATTTATGCCATAGATTAGGACTCCTAGCTTTGTTACTATGTTATCTTCCAGGAACTTTATAATTTTAAGTTTCATGTTTAGGCATTTGATTCATTTTGACTTAGGTTTTGTGTATGGTGTGAAATATGGATCCTGTTTCATTTTTCTGGAAATGGATATCCAGTTTTGCCAGCACCATTTGTTAAAGAGACTATCTCTTCCCTATTGAATGCACTTCAACTCTGTCAAAAATCAGCTGTCCATAGCTGGATAAAGTTACTTCTGGGCTCTCAATTCTATATCATTGTTCTATGTGTCTATCATTGTACCAGTACCAGATGTTTTGACTACCATGGCTGTATAGTAAGTTCTGGGATGAGGACGGGTGAGGCTTCCTATTACGCTCTTCTTCTTCAATAATGCTTTAGCTATTTGGGGCATCTTTCCTTTGCATATAAAGCTGTAGATTAGTTTTTCCATTTTGTTAAAGAATGTTGTTGGGACTTGGATCAGGATGCTTATATCTATGTATCATTTTGGGTAGTAGTCACATTTTCACAATGTTAAGTCTCTCAATTCTTGAGCATGGTATGTGTTTACATTTATGTGAGTCTCTTTTGGTTTCCTGCAATAGTATTTTGTAGTTATCTTTGCATAAGTCTTTTACATTTCCGGTTAGATTTATTCCTAATTATTTTATCCTTTTAGGGGTTATTGTTTACACACATCATTTCTCAAGCTGAAAGAACTGAAGAAAAATTCAAGCCTCAAGTACAATATTGAAGGATTCTAGGAGCAAGATATTGAATTATGCAGGAAACATCAAGGGAAGATAGAAGGAATACACAGAGTCACTGTACCAAGAAGAATGGGTCAACTTTCAACCATATCAGGAAGGAGTATATGATCAAAATACAACAGTATTGAAGGAGGAAGTCAAGCTTCACTGAAGACATTGGTGAAAAACAAGACTCCAGGTACTGATGGAATACCAACTGACATATTTCAACAGATGGATAAAAGGCTGGAAGCTATCATTTGTCTATGCCAAGAAATCTGGAAGACAGCTACCTGGCTAGCCAACTGAAAGAGATCCATATTGGTGCCCATTTCAAAGAAAGTTGACCCAACAGAATGCAGAAATTATCCAACAATATCATTAATACCACACACAAGTAAAATTTACTGAAGATAACTCAAAAGCTGTTGCAGCAGTACATTGACAGGGAACAGCTAGAAATTCAAACCAGATTCATAAGAGGATGTGGAATGAGGAACATCATTGCTCATGTCAGATGGGTTTTGGCCGAAAGCAGAGAACACCGGAAAGATGTTTACTTGTGTTTTATTGGATATGCAAGAAAATAAATTATGAATAACATTGCAAAGAATGAGAATTCCAGAACACTCAGTTGTGCTCATGCAGAACCTATACATAGACCAAGAAGCAGTCATTCAAACAGAACATAGATACTGCATACCTTAACATCAGGAAAGGTGTGCATCAATGTTGTATCTTTCACCATACTTATTCTATCCATATGCTGAGCAAATAATCCGAGAAACTGGGCTATAAGAAGAATAACGTGGCATCAGGATTGGAGGAAGACTCATTAACAACCTGCGTTACGCAGATGACACAACCTTGCTTACTGAAGGTGAAGAGGACTTGAAGCACTTACTAATGAAGATCAAAAACTACAGCCTTCAGTATAGATTATACCTCAACATAAAGAAAACAAAAATCCTCACAACTGGACCAATAAACAACATCATGATAAACGGAGAAAAGATTGAAATTGTCAAGGATTTCATTTTACTTGGATCCATAATCAACACCCATGGAAGCAGTTAAAAAGCCAAATGATATATTACATTAGGCAAATCTTCTGCAAAATAACTCTTTAAAGTGTTAAAAAGCAAAGATGTCACCGTGAGGACTGATGTGCGCTTGACACAATCCATAGTATTTTAAATCACCTCATATGAATGAGATAGCAGGACAATGAATAAGGAAGACAGAAGAAGAATTGAATTATGGTGTTGGTGAAGAACTTTGAATATACCACGGACTGTCAGAAGAATGAACAAATCTGTCTTGGAAGAAGTACAACCAGAATGCTCCTTAGAAGTGAGGATGGCAAGACTTTGTCTCATGTACTTTGGATATGTTATCAGGAGGGATCAGTTTCTGGAGAAGGACATCATGCTTGGTAAAGTAGAGGGTCAGCAAAAAAGAGAAAGACCCTTGTCTTAGGCCAGGTTCTCTAGAGAAGCAAAACCAGTAAAGTATATAAATATATATACAAAGAGAGATTTATATCAAGGAAATGGCTCACATGGTTGTAGAGGCTGGAATGTCCCAAGTCCATGGGTCAGAAGAGAGGTGTCTCCTGATGCCTGTAGCCACTGGGGCTGGTAAACCCAAGACTGGCAGGTTGGAAAGCAGGGCTCTTGTTCATAGGCTGTGAAGACTGACGAATCCCAAAGATTGGCAGGCAAGACCACAGGTAAGCTGCTAGCTCAAGTTGCAAGAACCAGAGATCAGTTGAACAGGGGCCAGTTGTAGGATCCAGAATGAACAAAAAGCCCACAAGCCTTGCCAGAATATTCACTTATATTCTATGCAGGCCACACACCCAAGGAAACTCCCTTTCAACTGATTGGCTGCTTACAGCAGATCCCATTATGGAGGTGATCACATAATATCAAATCTCATCATGGAAGTGATCACACCATCACATGACTGTCAAAGCACCAGGAATCACGGCCCAGCCAAGTTGACACACAACCTTACCATCACAACCCTCAATAAAATGGATTGACATAGTGGCTGCAACAATGGATTCAAGCATAACAATGATTGTGTGGGTGGTGCAAGACCGGGCCCCAGTCTGCCCCTCTCCATCTCTTTATTGGTGCATTAAGTCCGTTTACATTCAGCGTAATTATTGATAGGTATGAGTTTAGTGCTGTCATCCTGATAGCTCTTTTTGTGTGTTGTTCACAGTTTCTTTGTTCTCAATTTTCTGTGCTGAGTCGTTTTTCTTTATGCTTTTTTTTTTCATCTTTTTCTTTGTTGTAGATTTTGTGTTTG
This sequence comes from Trichechus manatus latirostris, assembly GCF_000243295.1. Taxonomy (NCBI): domain Eukaryota; kingdom Metazoa; phylum Chordata; class Mammalia; order Sirenia; family Trichechidae; genus Trichechus; species Trichechus manatus. Next base: position 4,623,712 of record NW_004444016.1, on the reverse strand, counting down.
CTGGGTCTTTGTGTTTTTCTACTTTTTTATTTTGATTTCTAGGATTGTTAGATTCCTTTGTGGTTACCTTAATATTTACCCCTATTTTTCTAAGTTCGTACCAGTCTTTTGTTACTTTAAATTGCCATAACTTCCCCTCCGTATGAAAAATCAATGTCTGCATTTTTTAAATCTCTCTTATTTGTTTTAATGTTCTCCTTTTTTACATATTGATATCTGTTTCCATATTTTCAATGTTTTAGCTTTGATGTAGTTTTGATTTCCCTATCTGAGTCACTATCTGTTTGCTCTGTACTGTGTTCTAGTCCTGCGTTGTTATCTGGTGGTATTGATTATCTAACCCTTTAGTATTTCTTGTAATTTTGGTTTGGTTTTTGCCAATTCCCTGAACTTCTGTTTATCTGGAAATGGCCTAATTTCCCCATCATATTTGAGAGACAGTTTTGCTGGATATGTAATTCTTGGCTGACAGTTATTTTCCTTCAAGGCTTTAAATATGTTATCTCATTGCCTTTTAGCCTGCTTGGTTTCTGCTGAGTAGTCCGAGCTTATTCTAACTGACTCTCCTTTGTAGATGACTTTTCTTTTATCCCTAGCTGCTCTTAAAATTCTCTCTTTATCTTTGGTTTTGGTAAGTTTGATTATAATATGTCATGGTGACTTTATTTTGGGATCTACCTTATGTGGGGTTCAATGAGCATCTTGGATAGATATCTTCTCATCTTTCATGATATCAGGGAAGTTGTCTGTCAACAAATCTTCAACAATTCTCTCTGTATTTTCTCTTATCCCCCCCTCCCTTGTTCTGGTGCTCCAATCACTCGTAAGTTATTTCTCTTGATAGAGTCCCACATGACTCTTAGAGTTTCTTCATTCTTTTTAATTCTTTTATCTGACTTTTCCTCAAATAAGTTGGCATCAAGAGCTTTATCTTCAATGTCACTAATTCTAACTTCTACTGCCTCAAATCTGCTTCTATGACTTTCTATTGAGTTGTCTAATTCTGAAATTTTATTGTTAATCTTCTGAATTTCTGGTTGCTGTCTCTCTATGGATTCTTGCAGCCTATTAAATTTGGCCTTATGTTCTTGAATATCTTTTTTAAGTTCCGCTATTACTGTGTCTGAATGTTCCCTGGCTGTTTCTTATTTCTAGAAGAATTCTGTATATTAATCTTTTGTATTCTGCCTCTGGTAATTCCAAGAAGTTCTCTTCCTCCAGAGAATTTATTGATTGTTTATTTTGGGAGCTTGCTGAAGCCATCATGAACTGCCTGTTTATGTGACTTGATATTGACTGTTGTCTCCAAGCCATCAATAATTTATTATAATTTTGTTTTGTATTTGCTTAGTGAGACCTAGCTTCTTATTTTGTTTTGTTTTAATATGCCCATATAGGCTGCTCATGTCCACTAGTTTGATTATTGACGCCTTTGAAGCTCTAACATCCTGTCACCAGGTAGTTTGTTCTGTAACTAAGTACGTGCCCACAGGAGTCCATTAAATTTTTCTATATGGGTTCAGCTCAGGTGACCAGGCAGTCAGTCACCAAGTGTGTGATGCAGGTTCTCACCTACAGTCCTAGAGAGGCATTGGTGCAGGCACTAGACTCTTGTTGTTGTAGGAGATCATGTGCTGAGCCAGGGAGGGGACTGATGGCTGCCCTTGAGAGTCTGAAAGGAAAGCATGTCCCTATTATCTAGGGTGAGTAGTAGGTGAGTTTTGCAGCCGGACTATGAGAACCCCGCTCTGTTGGCTGTAAAGACTCGAGGGCACCACTTTTTCTTAGATTCCTGTAGCAGGTGACTAGGCACTTTAGGTGCTACCATCAGTCCTCAAACCCCTGCTGCAGATCAATAAAAGTGCCTACCCAAGGGCCAGGGCTGTTTCGAGGGTCACAAATCTGCCAGTTCACAGCTGAAGCAGTTGAAGTTAAACTTCAGAGTTTTGCCCTGTTGTACTGTGGCAGTGAGGACTAACGCTGTTGAGATGGGTCCCCACAAGTCTATACAGGGGTGTAAGGCATTCAGAGTCTGCGGACCCCTTATACCTGTGTCCAGCAAAGGAGCTGTGCCATCCCTGTGTTCCTGGCCTAGCTTATTTGTTCCCTCTCCAAGGCCAGGAGAATGGGTCAGGGAGCCTTTTGGGATCTACTTTCGGCCCAGCAGACTCCCGGTGCAGAACATGGAGGGAGGAGGTAAAAGGGAGAGAGGTTTTTCCCAAATGGGCTTTTTTTTTTTCAATCCCCACGAAAGGGTGCACGCATGTACTTATCTTAGCCTCTTGGGAGCTGCTCTTCACTGGTTTGGAGTGTCCAAACAGAATCTCTGCTGCCGGGTCTCTCTAGATGTAGAAACTGCTTTCCGAGCACATGCACTGCACAGCTGTTTGCCTGCTTCACCACAGGCAGCGTGGCTGCAGAGCTGCAGTTTCGCTGCCTGGGCTCTGGCCCTCCTCACCTCTTCCAAATGGTCTCCCTCTCCAGTATCACTCAGACAGATTTCTTAACCTTGCCTTGTTCAGGGCTCTCAGATATTCAGTCAAATCACTTGTTTTTCCAGGTCTTTGTTGTAAGAGGGATATAGGAAGCATCTAACTAGTCCGCCATGTTGACCACGCCCTCTGGGTGGCATTTTTGGTGAGGTGATGTATCTGTTCTGCTGGCCACCTGGCCATGAGTGCAAGGGTGTTCTCCCTGGTTGTTGGATTGGTTATTGTGTGTGTGCACTGCTGTTTTCTGGGTGGTTGGGGCAAAAGATTCCTGGCTTGTCAGTCTCTGGGTGTGTGGCGTGGACTCTCATCTACAGTCTTGAGTGGACAGGGCTGTGTGGGGGTGTTCAGAACAGGCATAAGTTTCTGGTTGCAGTAGTGGGCAATGTGGGGGGGAGCAGGGGGATGTTGGCTGCCCATAGGTGCCTGGTTGGAGGGTGTGCCCCAATCATCTACAGTGTGTCATGGAAACGTTGTGCAGCCTGTCCTCGAGCACCTGGTGCCTTTTGCTGGAGGGATTGGGAAGCACCACTGGTCCTCAGTTCCCTATCATGGGTGGCTCGATGGAGTGAGTGGTATTGCTGGCCCTCAGGCCCCCGGAGTGTGGTTGAGCTTCCTTCTTAGGGAGTGGGGGGTGGTGAATGCCACAGGTCTGCAACTCCCACTTGGCTGCTGCAGGTGAAGTGGGCCTCAGCTGGGAACCCTGCCCACTTTGTTCCAATATGGCCATGCTGTACCATGTCGGCCAGCAAGGTGCTAGTGCAGCTGATCACAGGGGATAAAGGGTACTGCAATTTTGTAGACCCCTTGCACCAGTGGCTGGGTGAAGAGGTGGGTGCCTCAAACTGGACAGAGAGCTACTGGCTTATGGATGGTATGGTGTCGAATGCCACTTGGCTGCTACAAGTGGGCTTCAGATGGGAACCCTGCCTCCATTGTCCTAATGAGGACATGCTGTTGTGACTTGGCCATCAAGGCACTAGTGAGGTGATTGCAGGGGGTGAAAAACAATGCAAGTCCTTGGACCCCCTGTGCCAGTGGCTGGATGAAGGGGCTGATGTTATAGCCCTGGCAGAGAGCTACTGGCTTAGGGGGCAGGGTGAAGTTGAATTAGGCAAGTCTTTTAAAAAATTGTTTGAGTGTGTTGGTAAGCAAGTGGTCACCACTCAACCACTCTTCTCTCTCTCCCTCTAACTCTCTCTGTCTGTTCAGTGACATCTCTTAATTGTACCCCTGAGAAACATCACAATAAGAAGAGTAAGAGATGCAGCCTAGAGCAGGAAGGGGGAAGGTCCGTGGTGGTATTGGTCTCCCAGGGCTGGAGAATAGAAGACTGGTCATTTGGATGGTCTCCAAAGTTTGGAGTCCGATGGAGGACCTGGGCATGGACTGCTAGAACCTTTTGCAGCTAGTCTAATGGCACAATTGTGGATGGGACAAAACAAAGAGAAAGTCCAGTGGGGCAGGAGTTGATGCAAGCCAGATGGATCCAGTGTACAGACAGGAACTCTTCCAGCTTCGGCTCCTTCTGCTAAGCCCTTCTCCCCAGAAAACCTTCCAAGTGAACTAGGTGGTAACAGTCCACATATACCCGTGAGAAGAATCTACTGCATCTTTGAATCATAATCTGTTCTCCACCCTTTCATCTTCTCAGCCCTCGGCCAGCAGGCACCTAAGCATTCCTAAGTCCTGGATGAATCCCACTTCCACTGTGGGCCCAGTACATGCCACACATCTAGGGTCTGAGTTAGCAATGTCCAGTGCCCTACCAATGAGTCTTTTTTTTTTTTTTTTTTTGCCAATCTCTTCGCCACAGCCTCCTGGGGCCAAATGCATATCTGTGAGCTCCTGGAAGCAAGGGATGGAAATCCTGTGACCTGGTGGAGACTGTGAGTAGACAGGAGCCCCTCCAGCTTCTGCTCCTTCTGCTGAACATTTCTGCACAAAAAGCCCTCCAAATGGACTAGGGCAAAAACTCCACATATACCCATGAGAGACCTCTCCTGGGTCTCGAGATCAGAATCTGGTCTTCACTCCTTTAACTTTTCAGCACTCACCTGGCATATACCCAAAAACCAACCCTTCCAAGATGAATTTCACATCCACATAAGGCCCACAGCATGCCGATCAGCAGGGGCAAGACCCACCCTGTCCGGTGAACCACCAATTCATCTTTTTTTGCCATCGTCTTGTCCACAGCTTCCCGTATCCACTGCATATCTGTGAGCTCCTGGAAGCTGAGGTACTGTGTCCCTGAGTTCTGAAGACTGTTGCTGTCAGATATGGATGCCAACTATCACATATGGAGGAAGAAGCCTTGAGCCCCAGGTGTGGCTTCCTATAGAGCTCTATGCCCCTGGCACTGTCCCTGGTTTGGACTTGTGTTCCTGTGAATGTGTGCACCCCTACTACATTTCTACTCCCACTCCTGCGATTCTGCCTCCACATGTTGTCTCTGTCTGGACCTGACCATTGTAGAACTGGCCAGCAGAGCCACAGGTCTCTGGGTCCTGATAGTCAAGCAGACCCGGGCTGGGTCCTGTGCCATGGAAAGGCTTCATTGCTTGAAATCCCAGAGGATTATACGTGGGCCCCAGCGGACTTCATTCCACATCAACTCAGAGGCCTGGGTGAGGGCAGGCAGGTCAGCATGCTATTGGCAGGGTGGGGTCAGTGCTTGTTGACCATCCATGGACACAGGCTCTGGATACAGTGGACGGAGCTTCCCAAGGGGAGGAGTCAGAGGTAGTGAGCCAATAAGAGACTCAGTGGCCAGCCTGGTTGATTCCCAAGGACCTTTCTGGTTGGCCTCTGAGGCTTACCACCCACTACTGGTCCAGGCCACTTAAATTCAGCACATCGAGAGAGAAAGCATGGCTGAGGGGAGCCCCAGATGTCAAGAGGTACACAGCACGGGGTGAGCATGCTAGGAGCCTCTTTCCCACTTTCTTGTGGATGTCAGTAGGCAGGTGGTCCCTTTTCAGCCTCTATTCTATCTCTTTCTTTGTCTGGTGTGCGACCCTCTTATTTGAACCCCTGAGAGAGATCATAAAAAGCAGAGCAGGACATGGAGGCTAGAGGAGAAAGGGGGAATAGCTGTGATGATAGCGGTTGCCTATGGGCAGAGAATACAAGGTGCCCGTCTGCATGGTGTCCAACAACTGGAGTCCAATGGAGGAACTGATAGTGTTCACCTAGGTCCCTCTTTTATCTAGGCCAGTGGCTCAACTTCGGATGCAACAAGGCGAGAATGAAGCCCAGGATGCCAGGGGCGGACCCTGGCCAAGGGGAGCCTGTGCTCAGAAAGTAGCCACTCCAGCTGCTACTTTTTCTGCTATGGCTTTCTTCCCAGAAACCCCTCCAAACAGACTAGGGGGGAAAAGTCCACATATACCAGCGTGTGGCCTCTCCTGGGTCTCAAGATCAGAATCTGGCCACATTCCTGTCAGCTTCTCAGTCCTCACCTGCCACACACTCACAAACTGACCCTCCCTAGATGAATCCCACTTCCACCCAGGATCCACAGCGTGCCACTCAGCCAGGGACAGCACCTGCCATTTCCTGTGAACGAACAACTCATCTTTCATCTTCTAGTCCACAGTTTCTCATAGCCACTACATATCTGTGAAAACTTGATGCTTCTAGGGTGTATACGTGGACTTTTTCAGCCTAGTCTATTTGAAGGGGTTTCTAGGAAGAAAGGCTCAGCAGAAAGAATAGGAGCTTGAGGGGCTGATGTTAGAGTGCAGGCTCCGTCTGGTCAAAGTAAGCCCCTGGAGTCACTGGATTCCTCCTAGCTTTGTTCCACCTGAAATTAATCACTGAACTAGACAAAGAAGGGACCTAGGAAGGAGACCATGTCCATTTCCTCCATTGGACTCCCACACTTGGGCACCTTCCAGAGTGGCGACCTTCTATTTTCTGACCATGGTTAACTAATGCCACCGCAGTCGTTCAACCTTCCACATCTAGGCTCCCAGTCCTGCTTTGCTTTTTGTGATCTCTCTCAGGGGTACAATTAAGAGATGTCTCAAGACAGAGACAGAGATAAAGAGAATAGAAGCTGAGTCGTGATCACTTGCCTACTGACATCCCCAGCAAATGAGAAAGGGCTTCCTGACCTACTGACGCCATGTCCCGCATTCCTGTCAGCATCTGGAGCTCCCCTAGGCGTGATTTCTCTCTGGGTGTACTGAATTCAAGTGACTTAGGCCAGAAGTGGTGTAAATCTCAGAGGCTAACAAGAAAGTTCCTTTGGAATCATCCAGGCTGACCAGTGGATCTTCTATTGGTTCACTACTTCTGACCCTGTACCTACAGAAGCCTAGTCCACCCCTTCCAGAGGCTCACTTCATGATAATGGTGAAAAAGCCTTGGCCCAGCCCAGTTGACAGCATCCTGGCCTGCCTGCCCTCTCCTAGACCTCTGAGTTGATCTGGAATGAAGTGCTTGGAGGCCCACGTGTAGTATTCTGGGACTCCAAGCCATGGAGCCTTTCCGTGGCACAGGACCCAGCCAAAGTCAGCTTGAGAATTGGAATGCAGACACCTGTGACTCTGCTGACAGGTTTACAATGGTCAGGTCCAGACAGAGATAACCGGTGGAGGCAGAATCGGAGGGGTGGCAAGAGAAATGTACATATTCACAGGACCACAAGCCCCAGACCAGGGACAGTTCCAAGATCCATAGATCCCCTAGGCAGCCAGACCTGGGGTTCAAGGCTACTTCCTGCATAAGTGACACTGGGTGTCCATATCCTGACACTACACTACTCAAATCTTTGGAGACGCAGAATTTCCTACCCTGGCTTCCAGGAGCTCACAGATATGCACTGGGCCATGGAAGACTATAGACAAGAAGATGGCAAAAACAGACCAATTGGTGGTTCACAGGACATGGCAGATCCAGCCACTGACTGAGTGGTGGTGGGTTCTAGGTGGAAGTGGATTTCATCTAGGAAGGATTGGTCTATGGATGCGTGCCAGATGAGTTCCGAGAAGCTGAAAGCAATGGGACTAGGTTTGGACCTCAAGTCCAGGAGAGGCCTCTCCCAGGTATATGGTTACTTTTTGAGCCTAATCTGTTTGGAGTGGTTTCTGCGAAGAAAGGTTCAGCAGAAGGAGCAAGAGCTTGAGGGGCTGCTATCAGAGCACAGGCTCCACCTGGCCTGAGTCCTCTCCTGGTGTCCTGGACTTCTTCCTTGGCTTGTTCCGTCTGAAACTGAGCCACTAGTTTAGATCAAAAAGGGACTTGGGGGACCATGCTCATTTCTTCCATCAAATTCCCGCCCTTGGACATCATTCAGATGGGCGCCTTTTATTCTCTGCCTGCGGGCAAGGAATGCTGCCACAGCCATTCCCCCTTCCACGACTAGGCTCCCTGTCCTACTCTGCTTTTTGTGGTCTCTCTCACAGGTACAGTTATGAGATATCGTACAACAGACAGAGAGAGAGAGAGACAGAATAGAGGCTCAGTGGAGATCACTTGCCTACTGACATCCCCAAGCAAGTGGGAAAGAGCTTCCTATCTTGCTGACGCCATGCCATGAACCACTCAGCATCCGGGGCTCCCGTAGCTGCACTTTCTCTCTGGGAATGCTGAATTCAAGTGGCTTAGGCCATAAGTGGGTGTAAGTATCAGAGGATTTTCTGGAAAGAAATTCTTAGCAGATGAAGCTGGAGCTGGAAGGGCTGCTGTCTGAGCAGAAGCTTCACCTGGCCAGAGTCTGCACCTGGTGTCCTGGACCTCTTCCTTGCCTTGTTATATCTGATGAAGAGCCACAGGACTATTTACAAAGAGACCTAGGGGTCCAAGTCCAGCTTCCCCAACAGACTTCAAATCCTGAAGACCATCCAGATGGGCGACCTACTATTTACTCCCCCTGGGCAACCAACACTGCCACAGTCGTTTCTCTTCTAGCTCTAGGCTGTCTCTCCTGCTCTCCTTCTTATGATATTTCTCAAGAGTATGGTTATAAGAGTCTGTCACACAACAGACAGAGAGAGAGAGAATAGAGGCTGAGTGGGGACTGCTTGCCTACTGATATCCTCAAGTAAGTGGAAAAGTTGTTCCTGGTTCAGCCCGCTGCTTCTGGAGCCTATCTCCATGGTGACTGTAAACAAGCCTTAGCCCCACCCACCCGACAGCATCCAGGCCTATCTACCCTCATCCAGACTTCTCAGCTGATCTGAAATAAAGTCCGCAGCGGCCTACATTTATCATCTGGGATTTCAAGTAATGCAGCCTTTGCCTGGCACAGGACCCAGTCAATGTCAGCCAGAGCTTCGGGATCCAGAGACTTTTGGCTCTGCTGTTAGGTGCTACAATGTCACCTCCAGACATAGACAATTCGTGGAGGTAGTATCCGAGTGATGGGAGGAGAACAGTAACTGGAGTGCACACATTCATGGGATCACAGGACAAAGACCAGGGACGGTACTGGGAGTCGTAGAGCCCTATAGCCAGTGAGATCTGAGGTTCAAGGCTTCTTCCTGCATAAGTGACACTGGCCATCTATAGCCCCACAACACTCCTCAAGCCTCCGGGGACACAGGATGTCCTGCCCTGGCTTCCAGAAGCTCACAGATAGGCAGTGGGCCACAGTAGGCTGTGGACAAGCAGACAACAAAAATAGATAAATGTATGGTTCACTGGACATGGCAAGTCCGGCCCCTGGCTGAGTGGCATGCTGTGGACCCTAAGTGGATATGAGATTCATCCAGAAAGGCAAGGTTTTTGGGGGCATTCAAGGTTCGAACTGAGAAGATGAAAGGGTGGAGACCACTTGCTGATCTCAAGACCCAGGAGGGGGCCTCTCACTTTTAAGTGTGGAGGTTTCCCTGCCTAGCCCACTTGGAGGGGTTTCAGTGAAGAAAGGTTCAGCAGAAGGAGCAAGTGCCAGAGGGGCTACCATCTGCACACAAGCTCTACCTGGCTAAGATCCGCACCTACTGTTCTGGGCTTCTTCCTTGCCTTGTTCCATCTGATAAAGAGCCACTGGACTATTTACAAAGAGACCTAGGGGCCCAAGCCAAGCTCCTCCATCAGACTCCGGACTCTGAAGACCACCCAAATGGGTGATCTACTAGTCTTTGCCCATGGAAACCAACACCACCACAGCCACTCCCCTTCCAGCTCTAAGCTCTCTCTCTTGCTCCCTTTCTTGTGATATTTCTGAAGACTATGATTAAGAGATATCACACAACAAACAGATAAAGAGAGAATAGAGGCTGAGTGGGGACTGCAAGCCTACTGACATGCTCAAATAAGTGGAAAAGAGGTGCCTGGCCAAGAACCTCCTGACATTTGGGATTACCTTTTTTGAAGCTTTCTCCCTGGGTGTTCTGAATGCCACTGGCCTCAGCCAGAAGTTACTGCTAAGTCTCATAGGCAAACAGGAAGGGCACTGGGGAATCGCCCAGGCTAGCCTTTGGCCCTCCTGTTGGCGCATTACCTCTGACCAACCCCACAGGAAGCTCTGACCACTGCTTCCAGAGGCTGTCTCCATGGTGATGGTAAACAAGCCTTAGTCCCACCCACCCAACAGCATTCTGGCCTGCCTACTCTCGCCCAGAATTCTGAGTTGATATGGAATTAAGTCCATACAGGCCCACGTGTTTCATCTGGAACTTTAAACAGTGGAGCCCTTCCCTGGCCCAGGACCCAGCCAAGGTCAGCCAGAAGCTTGGGATCCAGAGACCTGTGGCTCTGCTGTTAGGTGTTACAATGGCCACCTCCAGACGTAGATAATTTGTGGAAGGGGAATCTGAGTGATGGGAGTATAACTGTAGTTGGAGTGCACACATTCACGGGAGCACAAGCAAAAGACCAGGGACAGTGCTGGAAGTCATACAGTCCCATAGCCAGCCATACCTGGGGCTCAAAACTTCTTCCTGCACAAGTGACACTGGCCATCCATAGCCCCACAGCAACACTTCTCAGGTTTCCATGGGCACAGGATGTCCCGCCCTGGCTTCCAGAAGCTCACAGATATGCAGTGGGCTGCAGGTGGTTGTGGACAAGCAGACAACAAAAAAAGATGAATGAGTGGTTCACCGGACTTGGCAGGTCCTGCCTTGGCTAAGTGGCATGCTGTGGGGCCTAGGTGGATGTGGGATTCATCTAGGAAAGCAAGGTTTGTGGGTGTATACCAGGCACATGCTGATAGATGAAAGGATGGAGACCAGATGCTGATCTCAAGACCTAGAAGAGACCTCTCACCACTAGGTGTGGATTTTTCCTTGTGTAGGCTGCTTGGAGTGGTTTTAGTGAAGAAATTCCCAGCAGAAGGAGCAGGCCCCGGAGGGTTCCACTTGCACACAAGCTCCACCTGGCCTGGATCTGCCCCTGGTGTCCTGGGCTTTTTACTTGCCTGATTCCATCTAATGAAGAGCCACAGGACTATTTACAAAAAGACCTATGGGTCCACGCCCAGCTAACCCATCAGACTTCAGACCAGAAGACCATCCAGATGGTCGACGTACTATTCTCTGCCCATGAGCAACAAATATCGCCACAGCTGTTCCCCCTTCAAGTTCTAGGCTCTCTCTCCTGCTATCCTTCTTGTAATATTTCAAAGAAGTACAATTAAGAGATGTCACACAACGGACAGAGAGAGAGCTAGAATAGGGGCTGAGTGGCGAGCACTTGCTTACTGACATCCACAAGTGGAAAAGAGGTGACTGACTGGCCTGCTCACCCAGTGCCACAAACCTCTTGACTTCCAGTCTCCCCTCTGCAATGCTTTCTCTCTAGGTGTGCTGAATTCAGTTGGCCTGGCCCAGATGTGGCTGCTAAGTGTCATAGGCCAACAGAAAGAGCCCTGGGGAATTGCCCAGGTTGGCCATTGTCGTTCCTGTTGGCACACTACGTGTAACCCCGCCCCTTCAGAAGGTCCGCCCACTGATCCAGAGACTGTCTCCATGGTGGATGGTATACTAGCCTTAGCCCCACCCACCTGGATGCATCCTGGACTGCTTACCCTCACCCAGACTTCTGAGCTGATCTGGAATAAAGTCTACAGTGGCCCAGGTACTACAACAGTCATCTCCAGACATAGATAACTGGTGGAGGTGGAATTGGAGTGATGGGAGTATAACTGTAGCTGGAGTGCACACATTCATGGGAGCAGAAGCCAAAGACCAGGGAAGGTGCCGGGAGTCATAGAGTCTCACAGCCAGCCAGACCTTGGGCTCAAGGAGTCTTCCTGTACATGTGACCCTGGGCATCCACATTCTGACGCAACACACCTCAGACCTCCTTGGGCACAGGATTTCTCACTCTTGCTTCCAGGAGTTCAAGGATATGCAGTGGGCCACAGAGGTCTGTGGCCAGCAAGTTAGCAAAGAGAGACAAATTTTGGTCACTGGACATGGCAAATCCTACCCCTAGATGAGTGGCATGCTGTAGTGCCTAGGAGGGATTGGGATTTATCTAGGAAGGGAGAATTTGTGGTGCATGCCAGCTGTGGGCAGAGAAGATGAAAGGATGGATTCCAGATTCTGCTCTGGAGAACCAAGGGAGGCTTCTCACTGGTATATGTGGATTGTTTTCCACCTGGTCCGCTTGAAAGGTTTTCCGGGAAGAAAGGCTTAGCAGAAGGAGCAGGAGCTGATGGGCTTTAAGTCTGTGCAAAAGCTCCACTGGGCCAGGGTCTGTCCCTGGTGTCCTGACCTTCCTTTTTGCTTTGTTGCATCCAATGTAAAGCCACTGTACTGGTTATAAAGGGACCTAGGAGCCCATGAACAGCACCTCTATCAGACGTCAGACCCTGCAGACCATCCAAAAAGGTAACCTTCTATTCTCTGCCCATGGGCAACCACTATCACCACAGCCATTCCCCTTTCCAGCCCAAGGTTCTCTATCCTGCTTTCAGTGTTATATTTTACAGGGGTCCAATTAAGAGATGTTGCACAACAGACAGACAGATAGAGAGGATAGAGGCTGAGTAGGGACCATCTGCCTACTGAAATCCTCAAGTAAGTGGAAAAGATGCACCTGGCCTGCTCGCCCAGTGCTGGGAACTCTCCACATCCAGGCTCCCCTCTGCGGTGCTTTCTCCTTGGGTGTGCTGAATTCCAGAGGCCTCAGCCAGGATTTGGTGCCAAGCCTCAGGGGCCAAATAGAAGGGTCTTCAGGAGTCATCTAGGCTGGCCATTAGCTCCTCTGTTGGCTCACTACTTCAACCTTGCCCTGTGAAAGCTCTGCCCACTGCTTGCAGAGTCTGTCTCCATGGTAATGGTAAACAAGTCTTGACCACATCCAGTTTACTGCATCCTGGCCTGCCTGCCCTCAGACTTCTGAGTTGACCTGGAATACAGTCCGCATGGGGCCAAGTGTTATCATCTGAGCCTTCAAGCAATGGAGACTTCTTCTGGGGCAGGAACAAGCAGAGGTTAGCCTGAGCTTTAGGAAACAGAGACCTGAGGCTCTGCTGGCACGTGCTATAATAGTCAGGTCCAGACAGGGGTAATGGTTGGAGGTGGAATCAGATCGATGAGAGGAGAAATTTAGCTGGAGTTTACACACTCAAGGAACCACATTTCCCAGAGCAGGGACCTTGCCAAGAGTCATAGAGCCCCATAGGCAGCCAGACAGGGCTCTAGGTGTCTTCCTGCACACGTGACCCTAGTCATCCGCATTCTGACAACAACAATCCTCAGACCTCCCGGGTCACAGAATTTCCTGCCCTGGTTTCCAGGAATTCAGAGATATGCAGTGGGTCACAGTGGGCTGTAGACTTGAAGATAGCAAGTAAAGACAAATTGCTGGTCACTGGACATGTCAGGTCCTATGCCTAGCAAAGCGGCGGGCTGTGTGTCTAAGGAGGGAGTGGAATTCATCTAGGAAGGGAGCATTTTTTGGTGTGTGCCAGATGTGGGCAAAGAAAATGAAAAGACGGATTCCAGATTCTGCTCTCGAGAACCAGGAGCCGCCTCTCACGGGTATATGTGGATTTTTTTCCACCTAGTCAGCTTGGTGGAGCTTCTGGGAAGAAAAGCTCAGCAGGAGAAGGAGCTGGAGTTTCTCCTGTCTGTTTCAAGGTTCCAGTGGGCCAGAGTCTGCCTCTGGTTTCCTGGGCTTCCTCCTTGCTTTGTTGCATCCAATGTAGAGCCACTGGACAAGTTACAAAGGGACCTAGGAGTCTATGCCCAGCCCCTCCATCAGACCCCAGACCCTGCAGACCATCCCAACTGGCGACCTTCTATTCTTTACCCATGGGCAAACACCACAGCCATTTCCCTTTCCAGGCTTAGGCTCTCTCTCCTCCTCTCTTTTTTGCTATATTTCACAGAGGTCCAATTAAGAGATGTCACACAACAGACAGATAGAGTGCATAGAGCTGAGCAGGGGCCACTTGCCTACTGACATCCTCAAATAAGTGGGAAATCTCAGCATTCAAGGCTCCAATAGGCAGTGATTTCTCATTGGACATGCTGAATTCCATTGCCCTAAGCCAGAATTGGGTGTCAAATCTCAGAGGCCAAACAGAATGGTCCCTATGGGTCTCCCAGGCTGGCCAGTAGCTCCCCTCTTGGCTGACTACTTTCTACCCTGCCTCTAAGAAAGCTCCACCAGTTGTACTCCAGAGCCTGTCACCAACAAGCCTTTGTCCCACCCAACTGACAGCATCCTGCCCTCCCTGCCCTCACCCAGACTTCTGAGTTGAGCTGGAATACAGTCCACAGAGACCCAAGTGTCATCATTTCAGCCTTCAAGCAGTGGAAACTTCCTCTGGCCCATGATCCAGTTGAGTTCACCCTGAGCTTTGGGAACCGGAGACTTGAGTCTCTGCTGGCACCTGCTACAATGATCAGGTTGAGACAGGGATAACAGGTGGAGGCAGAATCAGAGCGATAAGAGGAGAAATGTACCTGGAATGCACACATTCAAGGGACCACTTTCCCAGACCAGGGACTGTGCTAAGAGTCATAGGCAGCCACACTTGGGCTTCTAGGTGTCTTCCTGCACATGTGACCCTGGTCTTCCACATTCCGACAGCAACACTCCTCAGACCTCCGGGGGCACAGTATTTCCCACCCTGGCTTCCAGGAGCTCACAGATATGCAATGGGCCACAAGACGATGTGGACAAGAAGATAGCAAAGAAAGACAAAATGGCGGTCACTGGACATGGCAGGTCCTACAGCTAGCTGAGTGGCATGCTGTGAACCCTCCAAGGCAGTGGCTTCAGCGAGAAATTGGTTCCAAAACTCAGAAGCCACCTGGAAGTGTCCTAGGGTGTTGCACAGGCTGACCAGTACCTCCCCTGTTGGCTCAATACTTCCAACCCCACCTTTGCGGAAGTTCCACTCACTGATTCCGAACCTGTCACCATGGAGGCTGTGGACAAGAAGATAGTAAAGAAAGACAATTTGGTAGTCCCTGGACATGGTAGGTCCTACATCTAGGAAGGAAGGATTTGTGAGTCCATGTCAGATGTGGACAGAGAAGATGAAAGGATGAATTCCACTATGTGGATTTTTTTCTCACCTAGTCCGCTTGGTGGGGTTTCTGGGAAGAAAGTCTCAGCAGAAGGAGGAGGAGCTGGAGGGCCTCCTGTCTGCACAAAGACTCCACTGGACCAGGGTCTGCTTCTGGTGTCCTGGGCTTCCTCCTTGCCCTTGAATCTGATATAGAGCCACTGGACAAGTTACAAAGTGACCTAGGAGTCCATGCTGAACACCTCCATCAGACACCAGACCCTGCAGATCATCCAAATTGAAGATCTTTTATTCTTTGCCCACAGGCAACGAATACTGCACAGCCATTCCCCTTTCCAGCTCTAGGCTATCATGCTCTCCCTTTTGTGATATTTCACAGTGATCCAATTAAGAAGTGTTCCCACAACAGACAGTGAAATAGAGAGCATAGAGGCTGACTGGAGTCCACTTGCCTACTTACATTTTCAATTAAGTGGAAAACATGTGCCACACCTGCTTGCCCTATGATAGGAACTCTCCACATCTGAGGCTACCCTCGGTGGCGCTTTCTCTTTGGGTGTGCTGAATTCCAGTGGCCTCAGCAGCCAGAATTGGGTGCCAAGTCTCAGAGGTGAAAGAGAAGGCTCCTTAGGACCATTACCTACGCTGTTGGCTCACTACTGCAGACACGGCCCCTTCGGAATCTCCACCCACTGCTTTCGGAGCTTGTCACCATGTAGGCTGTGGACAAGAATGTAGCAAAGAAAGACAAATTGGTTGTCACTGTACATGGCAGATCTTACATCTAGGAAGAGATGGTTTGTGGTTATGTGTCAAGTATGAGCAAATAATATGAAAGGATGTATTCCAGATTCTGCTCTTGAGACCCAGGGGAGGCCTCTTATGGTTATATGAGGATTTATTTAGTCCTAGTTTACTTGGGTGGGGGTAGTTTCTGGGAATAAAGCTCAGCATAAGGAGCAGAAGCTGGAGGCCCTACTGTCTGTACACAGGCTCCACGGGGTCAGGGTCCCCCCTGGTATCTTTGGCTTCCACCTTGCCTTGTTCCATCTGATGTAGAGCAACTAGACTAGTTACTAAGGGACCTAGGTATCCACGTTCAGCTTTCCCATCAGACTCTGGACCCTGGAGACCATGCAGATGGGTGACCGTCTATTCTCTCTCCATGGGCAAACAATGTCACCACAGACATTACCCCTTCCAGCTCTAGGCTCTCTCTTCTACTCTCCTTCTTGTGATAATTCACAGTGACACAATTAAGAGATGTCTCACAACAGACAGAGAGAGAGAGAGAGAGCATAGAGGCTGAGTAGGGACCACTTGCCTATTGACATCCTCAAGTAAGTGGAAAAGAGATACCTGGCCTGTTTGCCCCGTCCTGGGAACTCTTGATATCTGAGGCTCCCCTCGGCAGCTCATTCTCCCTGGGTGAGCTGAATTCCAGTGCATGGGCCAGAATTGGTTGCCATGTCTCAGAGACCAACTAGGAGGGTCATTGGGAGTAGCTCAGCCTGGCCAGTAGCTCCTCTGTTGGCTCACTACCTCTGACCTCGTGCCATTGGAAGCTCCATCCACTGATTCCAGAGGCTGTGCCCATGGTAATAGTAAAGTTTTGGCTCTGCCCAGTCCACAGCATCCTGACCTCCCTGCCCTTACCCAGACTTCTGAGTTAATCTGGAATAAAATCCACAGCGACTCACCTTACATCATCTGTGACTTCAAGAAATGGAGCTTTTCCCTGGTGGACAACCCAGCCAATGTCAGACTGAGCCTTGAGAACCAGAGACCTGAGGCTTTGCTGGCATGTGCTACAATGATCAGGTTCAGACAGATAATGAGTGGAGGAGGAATCCAAGCTATGGGAGGAGAAATGTAGCTGGAGTGCACACATTCAACAGACCACATGTCCCAAACCAGAGACTGTGCCAAGAGTTATAGAACCCCATAGCCACGGATACCTGGGGCTCAAGTTGACACAAAATTTTAATCATCACAGTCTACCCCTTGTCAACTTAACACCTGTAAACATCTCCTTAAACCATACATAATCTCTGAATAAAGACAATTATAAAGTCATACTTGCATCTAACATGACACAACTAACAGATGTACAACCAAAAATGCACTAGCCCTGTTTACATCTTATGTAAGTGATAAAAACAAAAATATTTCTTGCATACATATGAGGAAGAAATACTCATGACAATTACAGCCCTCATTTCTGCAACTGGTCTTGTGGACATAACTGGCATTTAGAGTTACCTTCTTCCACCACCCATTCCAGACTTTTGTTTTCTTTATGTTGAGGTGAAGATTGAAGTAGTCAAGGATTTCATTTTACTTGGATCCACAATCAACATTCATGGAAGCAGCAGTCAAGAAATCAAAAGATGCATTGCATTGGGCAAATCTGCTACAAAAGACCTCTTTAAAGAGTTGAAAAGCAAAGATGTCACTTTGAAGAATAAGGTGCACCCGACCCAAGCCACGGTGTTTTCATTAGCCTCATATGCATGTGGAAGCTGAAGGATGAATAAGGAAGACTGAAGAAGAAATGACGTCTTTGAATTGTGGTGTTGGAGAAGAATATTGAATATACCATGAACTACCAAAAAAAAAGAACAAATCTGTCTTGGAAGAAGTACGACCAGAATGCTCCTTAGAAACAAGGATGGTGAGACTATGTCTCACATACTTTGGACATGTTATCAGAAGGGATCAGTCCCTGAAGAAGGACATCATGCTTTGTAAAGTAGAGGGTCAGAGAAAAAGAGGAAGACCCTCAACGAGACGGGTTGACACAGTGGCTGCAGCAATGGGTTAAGCATAACGATTGTGAGGATGGCACAGGACTGGGCCGTGATTCTATTGTACTTAGGGTCGCTATGAGTCAGAATCAACTCAACGGCACCTAACTACAGCAACCACCACTCATTCCTTATTTCCTTTGGCCTCAGCAAGCACCTCAGCTGGTCGTGGTTATTTGCCTGGTGGGGTGATCCAAAACTTCATTCCTAAAGGGTCTAGGCCAGTAATGGTCATGTCAGAATTGGGGTGCTATAGTTTTAGATTGACTTTAATCACATGGCCTGATAGTACTAAGAGATGCCCTAAAGGATCTTCTGCATTCCAGACGTACTCTTCTTTACTTCCATTATGTAATATCAATCTGATTTCCTCTTGGTAATTAGGATCAAGCACACCAGCCAATATGGTAACTCTGGTAACTCCCTTCTTTGCCTGTTGATCCAGAGGCATTAGAAGCCTAAAGTAGCCACGTGGCATTATTAACTTACAGTTCAACGGAATCAGTAATGTGTCTCCAGGTGGGAGCATTCCTTCCTTTGGAACTAAGATCTCTAGACCGGCAGAGTATAGGGTGGCGGACACAGGAAGCAAAAATTTTGCGAGTGGGTCACTAGGGGTAATAGAGAGTGGCACCACTCCTATTTCCACCCCTTGATTCCTGGAACCATGAATCCTGACTGTGGGGCAA
Organism: Trichechus manatus latirostris; assembly: GCF_000243295.1. Classification (NCBI taxonomy): domain Eukaryota; kingdom Metazoa; phylum Chordata; class Mammalia; order Sirenia; family Trichechidae; genus Trichechus; species Trichechus manatus. The sequence goes on along the minus strand of NW_004444016.1, from coordinate 4,605,285 downwards.
ACAGCATCATATATTGGACGTTTAGAGCATATACAACCTCCTGGAAAACCAAGCCTGCAAGATATTGCCACCTAGCTGGCACCAAAAATTGTGTCTTTAGAAGGTCATTCCATCATTCTTTCAAGCCAGCTGCTTCAGGATGATGGGGAACATGGTGAGACCAGTGAATCCAATGAGCATAGGGCCACTTTCACACTTCGTTTACTGTGAAGTGAGTTCCTTGATCCCGGGTGTTGCTGTGTTGGATAACATGATGGTGGATAAGTCACTCTGTAAGTTCAGGAATGGTAGTTTTGGCAGAAGCATTGCATGTAGGGAAGAAGGCAAATCAGTATCCAGAGTAAGTGTCTATTCCAGTAAGAACAAAAAACTGCTTTTTCCATGATGGAAGCATTCCACTATAATCAAACTTCCACCAGGTTGATGGCTGATCACCTTGAGGAATGGTGCTGTATTGGGGACTCAGGGTTGGTGTTTGCTACTGGCAAATTGGGCTCTCAGTAGTAGCTATAGCCAAGTTGGCCTTGGTGAGTGGAAGTCCATGCTGCTGTGCCCATGCATAACATCCATCCCTGCCACCATGGCCACTTTGTTCATGAGCCCATTGGGCAATGACAGCAGTAGCTGGGGAAAGAGGATGAGTGGTTTCCACAGAACATGTCATCCTATCAACTTGATTGTTAAAATCCTCCTATGCTGAGGTCACCCTTTGGTGAGTATTCACATGACACACAAATACCTTCACTTCTTTGGCTCATTTAGAGAGGCCTATCCCCATACATCTTAGTCCTCAGTTTTCCAATCATGTTCCTTCCAAGTCTCTCACCATCCAGCCAAACCATTGGCCACAGCCTTTGAATCAGTATACAATCGCACATCTGGCCATTTCTCCTTCCAAGCAAAGTGAACAGCCAGGTGCACTGCTCAGAGTTCTATCCATTGAGAGGATTTCCCTTCTCCACTGTTCTTCAGGGAGATCCCAGAAACGGGTTGTAGTGCTGTTGCTGTCCACTTTTTAGTGGTGCCTGCATGTCTCACAGAACCATCTGTAAACCAGGCACAAGTTTTCTCTTGCTCAGTGAACAGATCATAAGAAACTCCACATGAGGGCATAGGTGCAGACTGAGAGATGGGAGGTAATGTGACAGGAGTGGGGGCCATAGGCATTTGGACCACTTCCTCATGCAACTTACTTGTGCCTTCAGGTCCTCTCAGGCCCGATCTCGTATACACCACTTCCATTTAATGACGGAGTGTTGCTGTACACTTCCAACTATATGGTTTTGTGATTCAGACAACACCCAGTTCATGATGGACAACTCAGGCTGCATGGTGACTTTATGGCCCGTGATTAAGCGTTCAGACTCTACTAAGGTCCAGTAACAAGCCAAGAGTTGTTATGATGGCAGGGCTTTGCTCCAAAATCTTAAGGGTCTGCACTGTAAATCACCAATAGGGGCCTGCCAAAGACACCAAACAGCATCTCTATTTGCTACTGATACTCCAAGCACCATTGGATCAGCTGGATCATATGGTCCAAGTGGCAGAGTAGCTTGTACAGAAGCCTGAGCCTGTTGTGGAGCCTTCTGTTGATCTGGGTCCCACTCAAAACTAGCACCTTTTTTTTTTTTTAATTGTTGTGCTTTAAGCGAAAATTTACAATTCAAGTTAGTCTCTTGTACAAAAATTTATACATACATTATAATGTGACCCTTGTTGCTCTCCCTATACTGTGACAGCACACCACTCCTCGTTTCCACCCCAGTTTTCCCGTGTCCATTCAACCAGCTCCTGGCCCTCTCTGCCTTCTTATCTCACCTCTGGACAGGAGCTGCCCATTTAGTCTCATGTATCTACTGGAGCCCAGAAGCAGACTCTTCACAAGTATCATGTTATGTCACATAGTCCAGTCTAATCTTCGTCTAAAGAGTTGGCCTAGGGAATGGTTTTAGTTTTGGGCTAATAGAGAGTCTGGGGTCCATGTCTTTCAGGGTCCCTCCAGTCTCAATCAAACCATTAAGTCTGGTCTTTTCACTAGAATTTGAGTTCTGCACCCCACTTTTCTCTTGCTCCATCAGGGACTCTTTGTTGTGTTCCCTGTCAAGGCGGTCTTTGGTGGTAGCCAGGCACCATCTAGTTCTTCTGGTCTCAGGCTGATGAAGTCTCTGGTCTGTGTGACCCTTTCTGTCTCTTGGGCTAATACTTTCCTTGTGTCTATGGTGTTCTTCATTCTCCTTTACTCCAGGTGGGTTGGGACCAGTTGATGCCTCTTAGATGGCTGCTCACTAGCTTTGAAGACCCTAGACACTACTCACCAAAGTGGGATGCAGAACATTTTCTTTTTTTTAATATATTTTATTGTACTTCAGGTGAAGGCTTACAGAACAAATAGTTTCTCATGAAACAGTAGCACACATGCTGTTTTATGACATTGGTTAACAACCCTACAACATTTTAACCCTCTAAATTCTCAACCTTTTTTTT
>NW_004444016.1:4600215-4601651 GCF_000243295.1 Trichechus manatus latirostris | reverse complement strand
CATCCTTCTCCAGCTCTGTCCAGAACCCTCTGTTGTGATCCTGGTCAGAGCAGTCAGCGGTGGTAGCCGGGCACCATCTAGCTGTACTGGAGAACATTTTCTTAATAAACTTTTTTATGCCAATTGACCTAGACGTCTCCTGAAACCATGGTTCCCAGTCCCTTGCCCCAGCTACTATGTCCCTCTAAGTGTTTGGTTGTATTCAGGAAACTTCTTAGCTTTGGTTTAGTCCAGTTGTGCTGAGTTTCCCTGTAGCATGTGCTGTCCTTCCGTTCACCTAAGGTAATTCTTGTCTACTACCCAGTTAGTGAATACCCCTTTCCTTCCCTTCCCACCCTCATAACTATCAAAGAATATTTTCTTCTGCGTTTAAACCTTTTCTTGAGTTCTTACAATAGTAGTTGTCTTAGTCATCTAGTGCTGCTACAACAGAAATACCACAAGTGGATGGTTTTAACAAAGAGAAATTTATTTCTTCACAATAAAGTAGGCTAAAAGTCCAAATTCAGGGTGTCAGTCCCAGGAGAAGGCTTTCCTCTCTGTCGGCCTTCTCATCAATGTCCCCCCGGACTAGGAGCTTCTTTGCACAGGGACCCTGGTCCAAAGGACGTGGTCTACTCCCTGCACTGCCTTCTGGGTGGTATGAGGTTCCCCTCTCTGCTCACTTCTCTTTTATATCTCAAGAGATTGCTTCAGGACACGATCCAATCTTGTAGGTTGAGTCCTGCCTTACCAACACGACTGCCACCCATCCTCCCTCATTAACATCATAGAGGCATGATTTACAACATATAGGAAAATCACACAATACCAGGAATCATGGCCCAGCCAAATCGACACACACTTTTAGGGGGACATAATTCAATACATGACGGTGGTCTTATACAATATTTGTCCTTTTGCAACTGACTAAATGCATTCAGTATAAAGCCTTTCAGATTCCTCCATGTTATGTTTCATGGATTCGTCATTGTTCTTTATCATTGCGTTGTATTCCACTATGTGAATATACCATAATTTGTTTATCCATTCTTCCATTGATGGGCACCTAGGTTGTTTTCATCTTTTTGCTATCGTGAACAGTGCTGCAATGAACATGGGTGTGCATATATCTATTCGTGTGAGAGCTCTTATTTCTCTAGGATATATTCCAAGGAGTGGGATTGCTGGATAATACTGTACCTATATTTCTTTTTTTTTTTAACCTCTTTTTTTGTTTTAATTTAATTTTACTTCAGGTAAAGGTTTACAGAACAAATAGTTTCTCATTAAACAGTAGTATACATATTGTTTTATGACATTGGTTAACAACCCCATGACATGTCAACACTCTCCCTTCTTGACCTTTTTTTTTTTTGGTGAAAATATACATAGCCAAAGATACACCATTTCAAAAATTTCTACATGCACAGTTCAGTGACATCGACTACGCTCTT